>NW_027466185.1:265000-292500 GCF_046127955.1 Nelusetta ayraudi
ATACTATTTAATCAGTGTCTTCCTATGGCACCTCCGTGGGTGGAAACTCGTCGTAGAGGTCACGTGCTGGGTGCTCGTCACCCCACCAACCACCTCGGGGAAGGTCTAACAGGAGAAGCTTGCTGGCGGAAATGATGCACTACAAGTGGATGTGACGCTCATGAGTGCGATGGATGAGGTAGAGCAATGCTCCAGAACCCGATTCAGACTACTCTCCCTCCACTTTTTTTGTTTTGTATGAGCGTTTAAGAAAAACAACATAATGATAATCGAATAAGCTTTAGTTTATTAATCAGAATTAAAACAAGTAGGTTTTGCCCTTACAAGGTTGTAGTTTTGTTATAGATGAGTTCCTTTGTTGTAGTTTGGCGCTTGAAAAACTATATATGGGATGTACCATGACCTGAGGGATTTCCTCATCCCATCCCAGCTTGGTTCTGATGCTGAATGTGAATGTATCTTGCTGTACATCCCACTGAGCTCCAAGGGCCCTCTCCATAGGGAGCTGGTCTCTGTCAAGGTTAAGTGTTTTTACCTCTTTAGCTCTCTGCTCTTCAGGAATGGCGGCCAGCACCGAGCGATGATTGCTCACCCACTTATTGAGCTTAAATCCACCTCTACCGCACAGGTCTGTTAGCTGCTGGTACAGATGTATTGCTTGTTCTACCGTGCTGACGGCCTTTAGAATATCATCCACGTAGAAATTTTGACCAACAGTGTTTATAACCTCGGCTGGGAAGTCATGCTGATTGTCGTCGAATGAAGCACAGCTTGGGGATGACACTGCCCCAAAGATGTGGACCAGCATCCTGTGCTCTTGTAGGTCCTTTGTAATGTCCCCATCTGGCCACCAGAGGAAGCGTAAGAAGTTTACATCCTGGTTGGAAACTCTTACTTGATGAAACGTTCCCTCAATGTCAGTCATGAATGCTACAGGGCCTTGGCGAAAACGAAGCAGCAAACCTAGCAGTGTACTTGTCAAATTGGGACCCTGCAGGAGCTCTTTATTTAATGATGTTCACTCACTTTCAATCTCACAGCCACTAAAAAACCTGATTGTGATTGAGAGGTCCTCAGCAGCCAATCACTGTTGGGAGTCCAGCATTCAAACAATCCTCCTGAATCCAGAGTCACATCTGTGAGCATCTGGAACTTTGGCCCCGATCCTCCACACCACACAACTTGGGATGACAGCGCCACCTACCTGTATCCTTTCAGCAGCCAGTCCATCCTCTGACCCGTTTCCATTGTGGCCTGTTGTGTCATCTGGACCGGAGTCTGGATCATCAGTGTCCAGGTTCATGGAATGAGTCAGAGTGCCGCCGTCCTGTGATGTAATGATAGAGAATCACTCTATTTATACTAATGTGCAGAACCACTAGAGTGTCATTTCTTCACTGCTGTCAGCAACAAGCATTTGGTGTCACACTGGTGTACAACACTTATGGGCTAATTAATAAGAAATGACATATTTATGAATCACCCGTAATGCCCAGATTGTTGCTGCTTATCTGCTGATATGAGCCGTCAACTGTTGCAATATAGAACCACGGGCAGGAAATTACAATTAGTGTAGAGTGTATTATAATTTAAAAGTTTACTTACGGTAGTTATTTAAAGAATTTAGCAGGGATGGAACAGGCTAATGTGACGACGTCACCTGTAACACGGTAGGAGCTCAACCTGCTGTCACGGCGAAAACTCTGTGTTACGTCTTGAGATGGACACCTGAGTGCGTGTTTCTATTTATTTACACACACACACACACACACACACACACACACACACACACACACAAAAGTAAGCTACGGGCTGGCTACGGGGCGAGGGGGGGCGATGATGAAAATTATTTTTTTTATTTATTTTTTTTTTAAAGAAAAAAAAAAGAAGCTCAAGTGGGAGTGAAAAGAAGACTGCAGCTGAGCAGAAGCGCTTGTCGACAGTCGCGGAGCTGTTCGCGTCTGGTGTGAACCAGTTGGAGCCTCGCTCGCGAAATTCGTCGGCGCTCCGCTTCGTGGCGCTTCCGCTTCCATTGAAATGAATGGCACGAGCCGCGCGCCTGTTCGCGTCTGGTCTGAACCACTACATTCAGTGCCTTTACATGGCACTAGAGAAAATCGAATTATTGCCTTAGTCCGATTATGATCGGAGAACTCACGTGCGTGTAAACACCTTACTCCGATTATGATTGGAGTTTGAGAACTCCGATTGGAATCGGAGAACTCCGATTGAGACACCCAGATAATGCGATTGGAATTCAAATTTCTCTGCCATGTATACGCCTTAATCGGACTATTAACTGGACAATGCGAGTGCGCATGCGCCACGCCTCGCTCTCGCAACTCATGACCGCACAACTACGTCGTCTAACAAAACAGACGGCGCGAAACAACCTGGCAAACGCGAATAAGAATGTTGACATTTGGAGAGAGGATGAGACCGGGGCGATGCTTTCTCTTCTAAAAGAGATGGACATATTAAAATAACACGCAACAGAGACCTTTTTAAAAAGGGTAGCGCAGCAAATGCAGGGCTCCGGCTTTGCGCAGCCCTGAACAAATACGTATTCCTTCGTATTTATATTTCTACCTTTTCGTTCCCATTTTTTGTAAGTTAGAAGAATTTTAACTTTGTAAATAAAAGCACAGCAAAGAGATGTTTTTCTGATTTGTTTTTATTTTGGTAATTTCGCTGTTATTCTGCTGGAAACGGCGTGCAGCGGCACCAGCTTCCTCCACGGTCAGCACTTTAATGAGCGTGTGTATAACTGAAGACACCGTTCCTTTGCAAAACACAAACTCTCCCACCAGTCTGCTCCGAACCCGAATCCAACAAGAACGAGAGTTTGGGGTCCGTAGCAACGGCACAAAGCGTAGCATCGAAGTGTTGTTGTAGCCCTCCAACAGCAAACAACGTTCTTGTCTGCCTTTTAAAATAACCATGAGCACAAGAAATAGGGTACACCTTATCTGCAAAGCAAGTAACACGTACATTATGAACTATCGTTCCATATCACAATAGATTTGATATGTCAACCGAAAGCAGCTGACTATATATATACATATATATATATATATATATATATATATATATATACATATACATATTAATAAACCTCTGTCATTGAACTCCATATTATTAATATGTTGTTGGTTTTTTTTAAATGCTCATACAAAAAAAAAAGTGTGACATCCACATGTAGTGCATTATTTTCGCCAGCAAGCTTCTCATGTTACGACTGTCCACATTGATCCATATTTTCCATATACTCAACTGAAACACATGCCCTGCAGATCCCCTGCAAGGGCCACGAGGGGTGCCGCACAACCAGCACGTGACCTCTACCATGTGCTTCCACCCACGGAAGTGCCATAGGAGGACACGGATTAAATAGTATGGCTTGTCCACCAGAAGGCTGTATTATGGTGTACATAATATAAAACTTCGGCCCAGTTCTGCTTGTATTGTGCAATGGTTGCTGTTCCTGAAGTTTCATTTTTCCCTTTTTCCCTTTTTATTTTTTACATCCATGTTTGTGATGGAATAGTATTGTGAATCGCTAGCTCGCATTGCATGCTGGGAAACAGCGTCACTCAAGGAAGTTTTGGCTTCGCTGACACGGTCCTGAAGGGAAGTGGGTTTTAGTGCACTGGAACGGGATGAATGTGTTCAATCAAGCAGTACAAACCTGATTAATTGTCTTAATACTTGACTTGGAATGGCCATATTGTTTAGGACTAGAATTAGATGACAACTTCTTCACAATATTTGCAACTATTCAATTTGACCAGCAGGTGTCAGTAGAGGACGAAATTTCATGTTGACTATTTCCTAATGGAAGTGCTCTCTTTACGTTGGATTTTTCTCATAATTATTTGAAGTGTAGGCCTGTAGTTGATGAGGAATCACGGTGTGCTAACGCTACTCAAACAGCTTAGATGAAAAAAAGGGAGTGTGATTTGGGTTTGTGGTACATTATGACAATCTTGGACTTGCAAGACTGAGGCTATGGTTCAATTCCCATCAATGTGTATTATATATGTGTTATTTAGCTCATCTATTCTACATTTTAAATAGATCACATTTGACATCTGACCCACTGAACACTTACTATTGAACATATCTTTAAACTATGGGCTATTTAGTCTTGTTTTAGGATATAATATAATTCATTGCACAAACTGTCAGGCTAAGTATAAGAGCTATAGTCTACTACAATCAGTCGTGCCAAAAAAGAGACATTGTCTTTATTTTTCATTTTTATTTTATTGTGTCAGCATTGAACCATACAAGCATGTAGTGTTGTCCAACAAAAATGCATGGCGAATCAAATCCCAAACAATCTATGAAACAATGAACACGTTTCCATTGCACTTCATTTTATTGAGCACTAGATGACCTCCTCGAGCACTGTGTCATTGAAGCCTCGAGTAATGAACCATTTTTTGAAACAAGTGTCGAAGCTTCAACAAAGCCTCGATCGGCCATCACTACCTACGGCTGCGTGCTCTAACGCCATTTCAGAAGTGACTAACTGCAGAGTTGGGAGCGGAGGAGGGATGACCTTCAGGCTGGCTCGACTGCTCCTCCTTGTCAGCCGTGGCGCGTCCAATCAGCAGCCGACATCCAGGACCGCACCTGCAAGGCGTCATCCACTGTCAGACACACACACAGACACAAAGATAGAGGCACCTAGACCCACCCGTGGGTCATAACACTCCGTGTGGATCTTTTCACTCTGGCATTGAAAGGGGGTGCTAGCGCTAGCCGTTTGCTAAGCTATGTACAGACAGCACCACCGCTTGCCGAACCACATAGTCACACCGTTTATATACAACAACTCGTCATCAATATCTCTAAAGTAGAAGTCAAGAACTTTTTTCAAAAACGATAACTAACTCAAACTGTTTTGTGTGTTTATAAAAACAAACTAAAACAAACTTAAATTGAAGTCATATTTCACTTCGTTTACGTCTGTCAAATGAATATTTGACCAGGAAAATCTTTTAGTTTTACGCAGCAGCACCTAAATGCACGTTGCGTTCTGTGACGTCACCCCTCTTTCACAGCAGTATGTTGACGCGCGACTCGCGGCGGGAAAGTCCGATATGCCACAGTAGTGAACATGTTTATTGAGACTGGGAAGTAGACACGACAGTTTGACTCAGTTGACTCAAATATCCTGTGGCGATGAGAGTGGTTATGGCTATCTGATAAAGCAAGATTTAATATTGGGAATTTAACAAAATGAAAAGGAACCGACAACGCCACCCTGGGAATTTCACCCAGGGAGTTCTACTAAACACAAAAGTAATAATTAGGCACACAGGTAAGTTCTACGAGGAAGGAGTAGGAGACGTGGTTCAGAATGTTTAAAATATCAAACCAACTTTTATTCAACATTTAAAAATAAAAGGAACAAACAGACCAACACTTAAAACGGAGCTACTGAGCTCCTTATTCTTGGTGTAGAAACTGAGGCTTACCGATGAGGGGGCCAAACGGGGGAGGAACCAAAGAAAACAAGGAACACCCCACTCACACGTGACACACCTGCAAAGAAAGTGAAGTGCAAAAAAAAAGAAGAAAACAACCACAATCCCGGGTCACAGCACGCGAAGGGGCCCACCACCCGGGACACCGCCACAACCAGCAGCTCTCAGCGACTACAAAAGAAAAGATAAACAGTTGGTTACTAAAAGTTCCCTAAAATCTGTCAAATGTACTGAAATAGCAAGAAAAACAAACAAACAATGCAATTACACACACACACACACACACACACACACACACACACACACACACACACACACACGTTCCCACCAACCACGCACACGCATACACGCACACACACCACTGCGGCTGGACCGGCGACTTGATAGTGTAACGTCTGCTGTCTGAGGGTCAGCAGTGGCGACGTAAGCAAACGAAGAAAAACACAACGAGAACGGAAAAACAACAAGTAAAACCAAGGCGGGACGGAAGCAACATGCACCGTCCACCGTCTGTACGGGGCGGCTAGCACAATCAAGTGCGGGCGAAGCGGCAGTGTTCCTGCACTTATCTTATAGGACCGAGTTTTGGGCCACAGGTCTTGATCACCAAGCGTCCTCCAAGGTGAGGAGAACAACGAGGAGGCTCTGCGCAGCTTTGTGCTCGCAGGCGGCTGTAGTGTGCCGGTGAGGTGTTCAGGAAGCACTGTAAAAAGAACGGACAGGTGAGGTACTACGTACCTATGCTAATAAGCCATAATAATTTAAATGCTAAAATGTCCGCACCTGATCGTCTTAAAACTCGGGCACACAAAGCGGATGTTCAGTGTCCCATTGACCACAATGGACCACTAAACGAAGCTTTTAAGAAAAATGCGAAATGAAGCCACTGAGAGCTAAAACAACATGCAAACAATGCCACAGTGCAGCTTTTCTCAAACGGGTCAATTTTGAAATCATTTTAATCAACTCTGTCTTCATTGATCAGAAGGTTTTTGCAGATTTGGAATTAAAAACATTTAACTGCAGGAATCATAAAATCGTCTCATCAGTGACGTTTATAGAGCCATTCAAAAATGTAATATGTGCTGAACAGACAAACGGAGGTGTAAGAGGCCTGTGTGACCAGCAGGGGGCAGCAGAGGACCGACAGCCGCAAGTTCCTCCTCAGAGAGGCCTGAGAAGGTTCTGCACCTTCAGCTCCTCCAGGAGGTCCTCAGCAAAGTGTCAGAGTTTGTTGGTTTTTTACCTCGGTCGGCAGAGTCACAGTATGAAACTTGTAGCCAGGGGGCGCTGCAGCTCACTCAACACCTACAAGGTTTGAAAAGGAAATTGAGTGGAATTCATCTGGAATGAAAAGAAAAGCACAACTACAGCAGAAAAACTGAACACAAAGACGCACAAAGTTTGAACTACACACTGATTTTCTTCTTCTGTTGATTCAAATGAATTTGACGGAAATAATATCTGAAAAAATAGAAACCAAATGTTAAATTTTGACATTTAAAAAATGGACAGATTCATTTACACCCAGTAAGATAAGAAGATATTTAGCTCTCAGCCAATTAGAGCTGCTGCTCCTGTGTGTGTGTGTGTGTGTGTGTGTGTGTGCGTGCGTGCGTGCGTGCGTGCGTGCGTGCGTGCGTGTGTGTGGATGTGGTGGTGTGTGTACCTGAATGTGGGAGTGGGTGTGTTTAAGTACGTCACTGGAAGTAGGCTGCCAATTAGTGCGGCCTCCGAGGCCGCAACCGCCCCACGCCAGCGACGAGTCCAGGGCGGGGGGGGGCCCGGACACGGCACACCCGCTGCAATGCCGGCCAGGAAGAGGCCCGGAGCAGCAGGCCCCCGGACTGGAGGGCACCCGCCCCACGAGGAACCAGGGCAAGATGACAGGGAGGCAGATACCCCAAGGAGAAGGGACACCACCCGGGGCGAACAGACAGCAGAGCCCGTCCTCCGGACGGGGCCCCCCAGGGCAAGCGAGACCGGACTCATCCCCATGACAGGACCCATCCCCTTCACCCACCGGGAGGATCGGTACCCAAGGCAGGCCCGGGCACCCAGATGCCCCCCCCCTACGGACCCAGTATGGCGCATCGCCGCAAGTGGCGAGGTCCCCATAGGCCCAGCCGGTCTCGCACCCCAGGGGCACCGGACTGCACAGGGCCCATCCAGAGTGGGAAAGATGCCGGATCCCGCCCCCGCTAGAAGGCCGACCCCACTGTGTGTAGGGGTGTCAGTGTGTGTATATGTGCACTTGCTGGTGTGTTGAACTATGGTGCGTTTAAAATGGAGGGGTGGTAAGGCCCTGGGGCAACCACACTGCTGCTGAGCAGGGCGGCGGCCGCAGTGCACGAACCACCCCCCCAGGCCCTAAGTGTCTATAATGCTATTAAGATTGGAGAGGGTCTTAAGGCCAGAAGGCCGGGCAGCGACCACCCAAGACACAAATCCCCCGAAACAGAAGAAAATAAATAAATTAATTAAAAATTTAGGGGAAAAAAAACAAAAAAGAAAAACACCTATTATGTGACCAGGGGGGACTCCCGGTCAGGGCGCCCCCTCAGCGACATCGGGGCCGGGGACACCACAGGGATCCAGGAGCCAAAGGGGGCCCGCCCCCCACCGCACCGCACCACCCGGGCACACAGGAGCGGTAGCCGGCGAACGCGCAGCCCCACCCCAGGCATGCGACCCCACCGCGTACGATCCAGCGCCAGTCCCCAGACACAGGGACGGACCAGCCCTCCCACCAACAAGGGGGCCCCCAGACCAGAGCCAGGGACGCCCCCCCCCCCCTCCCGGAGCACCACCCCTGGAGCACCACCCACCCAACCCCCGACCCCCCACCACGGCTGCCCACATCAACCAGCAGCCTCAGCTATTGATTGATTACTAGTTAGTTATAGGATGAAGCAGACATTCCTACCAAGGAGGTGTGGTCTAACAGTAAGTTCCTATATTGTGCAATGTGCAGGTGTTGTTTTGTTTTCCAGTTTGTGAGGATTGTTTTCTTAGCGATAGATAAGGAAGTGATCAGCATGCGAGATTCTGCCTTATCTGATGTGATATCACTGAGGTCCCCTAAGAGACAAAAAGAAGGAGTGGCTGTGATGTTGTAACCAACCTGTGCTGATAGATCATTGCATACTACGTGCCAGAATTTATTTACTGGTGGGCAATGCCATACAGCGTGTAGGTAATTATCTGGGACATTAACTGTGCAGTGTGAGCAGGTCTGAGAGGCGGTCATGCCCATCTGAAACATCCGCTGTCCAGTGTAGTGGATCCTGTGGAGTACTTTAAAATGTATTAATTGTAGAATAGGTTGTTTTATCAGTGAAAAGGTGTTCAGGCAGATTGTTCGCCAAAAATTAGAGTGAGACTGGAGAGACAGGTCTCTTTCCCACTTAACAATTGGGATAGAAATTGTGCGATCTGTATTTGTAAGCAACTCACTCCAATAGAACTGCACTCGTCCTTCTCTCACATTACATTGGATCACAATGACCAAACAACACAACAAAGACAATGATGCCACTGTGCTGCCACATCCAGACTCTGTGTAGGTCTGTAGGCCTCTTGGACCTTCATGTGAACCACTGCGTGTTGACTGGAGGTGAAACATGACCGCAGAAATGCTTTTTCATTTTAAGAACGAAGCTGCATTATTTGACTCATAAAAAAAAATCGTTAATAAATAATCCAAACTGCATTTTCATTTTCTTATTCATGACTGCTCATTCTTGTACTTAATTCAAATGAAGGAAAACACATTTGAGATTTAATTTTCAAAACATGCACCAGCAAAGAGTTACCAAAATTCAAGATGAAATGTAAAATTCAAAAATGAAAAAGCAATAGCAGAATGCTTTTTCATTTTAAGAACGAAGCTGCATTATTTGACTCATAATTAAAATCATTAATAAATATTCCTATATGCATTTTCATTTTCTTATTCGTGTCGCACCTTTTATGACACAATCAAAAAGAAAACTGAGGGCATTGTTTTTTAATTTTCGTGGTCCTGCCCTGCACAAGAGTTACCACAACTCGAAAAAGAAATCGCAATCTCAAAGTAAGCGCGCGGCGCAGGAAAGTGACGTCAGCAGCTCTCCACCTGTGGGTATGGCGGTATGACGCCAAGTGTCATTTGCCTCCTGTTATGTGTAAATTCTAATGTTTGTGAATTTAATAAAGATACGTATATATATACATATATACATATATATGTATATATATATATATATATATACATATATATATATATATATATATATATACATATATACATACATATATATATATACATATATACATATATATATATATATATATATATATATATATACATATATACATATACATATATACATATATATATATATATATATATACATATATACATATATATATATATACATATATATATATATACATATATATATATATACATATATACATATATATATATATATATATATATATATATATATACATATATATATATATATATATATATATATATATATATATATATTTTTTTTTTTTTTTTTTCTTATTTAAAAAGAAAAAAAAAAGAAAAAAAAGGTATGACGGTATGACACCACTTTGCCATCGTTACTTCTTTCACGTCATTGAAGTTGCCGGTAATCGAGATTTAAATCGGCGAAAAACGTGGACCACTGACAGATCTCGCACCAGCATCTGCCACCAGTCGACGGATTGATCTGTTGCTTCGCATCCTTCGTCGGATGGACTGGTGGCCGACGCCGAACAGCTGTTACTCCACCCATGTAACAAATAGCTTGAGCTTTGATGTTGTGCTGGTGCATCAAGGTGTTCCATAACTGACAACAGGTTGGCTAGGGCAACCTTGTTTGCGTCCGTATCTGGGACGGCAGAATACCTGCTCAACTCGGTCCCGAGCATCAGATTCAGATACACTATTCAACTCCACCTGGGAAGCTAAATCCAGCAGGGTTTGAACAATTGTGTCAATGTGCGCCATGCTCAAATCTGTCCGACCAACGAGATCCGTCAGTGGTCCACGTTTTTCGGCGATTTAAATCTTGTTTACCGGCAACTTCAATGACGTGAAAAGTAACGATGGCAAAGTAGTGTCATACCGCTATACCTTTTTTTTGTTTTGTTTTGTTTTTTTAAATATACACTATATATATATACATTTATTAAATTCACAAACATTAGAATTTACACATAACAGGAGGCAAATGACACTTGGCGTCATACCGCCATACCCACAGCGGAGGTGGAGAGCTGCTGACGTCACTTTCCTGCGCCGCGCGCTTACTTTGAGATTGCGATTTCGTTTTCGAGTTGTGGTAACTCTTGTGCAGGGCAGGACCATGAAAATTAAAAAGCAATGCCCTCAGTTTTCTTTTTGATTGTGTCATAAAAGGTGCGACACGAATAAGAAAATGAAAATGCATATAGGAATATTTATTAATGATTTTAATTATGAGGCAAATAATGCAGCTTCGTTCTTAAAATGAAAAAGCATTCTGCTATTGCTTTTTCATTTTTGAATTTTACTTTTCATATTGAATTTTGGTAACTCTTTGCTGGTGCATGTTTTGAAAATTAAATCTCAAATGTGTTTTCCTTCATTTGAATTAAGTACAAGAATGAGCAGTCATGAATAAGAAAATGAAAATGCAGATTGAATGACTTATTAACCATTTTAATTATGAGTCAAATAATGCAGCTTCGTTCTTAAAATGAAAAAGCATTTCTGTTATTATATTCTTATTTTAATTTGGATTATGGTAACTGCTTCCATATAAAACAAATACATCCATAAATATATACAATGTGAGAATTGTTTCTTGCAAGAGCTGTACTTCAACCCATGACCATCGATAAAAGTGTACACATCTAATCGTAAACAATCTGCTGCAACCTGAATTTCCACTTCTGTGTCTATAAACCAGTCACAGCTTGACTGATGGCTCTGAAGAAGCAGTTTCCATCAGCCTCTACATTCTCATTTGTACACGGCGAACCTAATGGGCCTTTGCAATCAGAAATTGGAAAACTCGCACGGTCCAAATGAATCTTCAAGTTTTTGCTAAGGTCTAAACAAACATCAACATCAAGGGGAGAGAAGTTACACTCTTCATTGGTCACAGCACTGACAAACTCTACGTCAGAATTATCCATGTCAAAGTGAGGAGTTTTGCTCTTCTGAAGTGACTCACTGTTGCCAGCTGGTGCTGGAATTTTAAACCGTGACCATGCAGAACCTTGGCTAATCTAATACCAGTGCCATGATCTGCCACTGCATCTTCACTAGTACTAACTGATGATGGATCACAAATCACATGTGCGAGGCGTAGAACGAGCGGAGCAGTCAGAGGCAACAGAAGAAGAAAGAAAAGCCTCCTTAGCTTAGTTGATCTTCTGTGTTGCCTCCTGGACGGTGCTGGCCTCCTCTGGCTTGGTGCTGGCAACCACGGGAGCCACAGGAACCACGGGCACAGCTCTGGTCATCTGTGGCGTCGCCTCCACCTGATTAAAATAAGAAAGATGTGATTTTATGCCAATAAACATAGAAAGGAAAACACTAGGCTTTACACGGTCACGATTTTTGTGCCAATCACCAATCCGATCACGTTAGGGGCAATAAATACTTGTTTCTGTACACCCCTTGCCTTCTCACGAGCACCGTCGAAAGTTGTTTGCTTTAGCATCCGTTTCAGAGTTTGCTTTTCTTTTTCTTTCTCCGCGCTGCGTTTCTTGAACTCGACATGCTCCTCCGTGTGTATCTTTTCCAAGTGCCTGATTAAATTTGTGGTGTTGAAATTTTTTGCCAAAATTCCCCCGCTAGGTACTGTAGCGTTGCATATATTGCAGATAGCTTGTGCTATGTCTGTTTCTCTCACTTTGAAAAACTTCCACACCCCCGACACGTTTGTTTGTGTCACCCATGGATGTTGCTGTCGTGAAGATTCAAAGAAACTTTATTGTCCGTCACATAGCGACAGTACTCAAAACAGGAAGAGGCACGAAGACGAAAATGAAGGCCTTTGAATCATGAATCATTATGTCTCGGATACAAACAAATAAACATGTCAATGCTGTGAAACTACTTTGGAGGAAATGAGACAGATTAAAAAAGTTTCAACACGACCATGACGTCATTGATCGGTGATTCATGACATGACGCCCGATCATGAACATTTCAAAAAATGCCAAATATCGTCCGATCCGATACAGTCGATAAGATCGGTGTAAAGCCTAGAAAACACACACAGGTGATGAAGTGGAAATGAATAAGTACAAACCTGCTGCACTGCTGTGACATTGCTGGAGGCAGACTCAGTCATGTGGACAGTTGAACGTGTTGCCCACACCTGCAAATACAAGGACACAAAGTAACGTTTAAAGAACTGCATTTATTGTCCTATCACAAAGATGCACACAATGAAATACACATATCCCAAATACCAACATGTCACTTGTTTGTTTTGGTTTTTGAGGCAACGCGTGCTGATCGACGTCTCAGGCTGGACATCTGGAAGAACATAAAGAAATTAATTCATAAACAAAGTAACACACTAATTAAACTGTACATGTACTGTACATATGTGATCTTGTGTTGATAATAGGGGTGGGGCGATACGGCTAACCCACGATTCGATACTGTGACGATATTTGGCCCACGATAATGACAACATCACGACACACGATATCTTCGATATCTTCGAAATTTTGCAGACGATATTGTCATAACCCGGCTCAAGATTTATGACAATAACGGAAGGGATTGCGGATTGCAATTAATCAAAAGGTTTATTATAACAAAATAGATAATTGTAAGCAAAATAATGAAATATATGGTGTGTGTTTGTCAGTATTCATCAGTAATGTAAGTGTGGATGAGTGAATAATAGGATGTGGGGTGTTGTCAGGTGCAAAACAGAACAGAAGAAGCTGAGAGTCGGCCAGATGCCCATGGCTGCTGGATGGAGAATGGGGAAGAGACCGAGCGGCACACGCAGTCGGCCTTTTATCCTGCGGGGGGCATCGGCACAGGTGTCCTAATCGGAAGATGCCACTCCCACATCCACCGCTACCTAGAAATGGGAAAACAGCTGGGAGCCACAACAAGTTATATAGAGACAGGGTCGTCACAATATGTGACTGAAAAAGAAAAAAATACCCATAAAAAGGAAAATGCCTGTGATCTTGCATTTATTCCAAAACTTTGTATAATGTACAAACAAACGTGCACTGCACAAGCAAACATATTAAAGTGCATGAACATTAATAACTTTCATGTAAACAAGGACAGTGCTTTCTGGTAATGTAAAGTCAGTATCAACTTGTCTTATCGCAACTTGGGGACTTGGGATATACAAACCGACGGGAAGATGAGAGAGGGAAAAAAATCCTTTCACTGCCCCGATTCTGAAAATCAATAAAAAAAAATGATGCAGACAAAATAAAGAAATAAATAACCGCGTCCCCAAAATATACGGGAAAAAGTGAAGTGCGTCCCCCATCAGTTCATTACGGGATAGGCTTTTTAGTTGCCAAATAAGGGACAATCGCGTATTTTACGGGAGGGTTGGCAACCCTATCTAGACCACAGACGGAAGTTAAATGAGGTTTTGTCATTTTCCATAAAAAACGGGACAAATTGTGTCCCGGGAGAGATTTTATCTTTCCCAGGACAGGTGGACAGGTGGTGTTTGGAAAAAAATATTGATATTTGCCGTCAGTGTATCGATTATTTATTGCGACAGAAAGCACAACAATATATTGCAATATTGATTTTTTTTTTCACCCACCCCTAGTTGATAAGTGTATGAATAATTGTGTGAATGTTACCGTGGCAGCTGGGGAAACCCTGCCAGATGACTCCACGACGGTCTCCATGTGGTCCAGCAGCACAGCCTCACTGAACCACACGGGATTGGACGGGATGTCTGTGTGAAATGCAGTCTCAACAGCTGTTGGTACTGTCTATAAAAAAAAGAGGAGAGGAAATCAGAGTCAACTTAGGATAAGTGTTCATTTTTAAAATAAAAAGTTGCACAGTTTGACAAATACACGATTGGGGGAAAAAAAAAAAAAAGAGGGATGAACAGGTTACCTCAACCTCCTGTCCAACAAGAGTCCATTCAGGAGCAGGTCCATACACTGGCATGTGGACAGGACCTGTCACAACCACTCTGGGAGACACCCTGGGCGATGATTGGTTGTGGCACAACACCCCTGGCCTAGGTGAAGGGGGTGCGAGCTGATGGAGCACTGCAGCATGCAGACGCTCCACCAAAATCAGTCCTGAGGTGCACGTAAACAGAAAACAACATGTTAACACATATTTGTCATATCAAATGAAGAGCAAGTAAGGCTGAAGAAGGCAAAACTTCACACCATCATAACACCACCATGTACAGCTGACGAAGGGGGAGGTGATCGGCCATATACACAAATGTTAAACCTGGAAGAAGTGTCACATAATCAATTGTGTAATCACACAATTCTAAGAAATATCTGTTAGCACAGTGTCACTGAAGAGAAAGAAATACAACAAAAATATGTATTTTACACACCCATGCGTGCAGCAACACGATGATATACTTGACGTAGCGCTGTTTGTAGTTCTGGCTTGACAGTCAGGCGAGGTGGAAAGTCAAGCACAAACACCTACAAAATAGTTGTATATATAAAAAAAAAAACCAAACAAACATAAAAATGCAAAATAAATTCATGAATATTCTTGTTATTGAACTATGGATCATGGAATTACTTGATATTGATAAAACAAAGTGGTGATGACATTCATGTGTTCAAATTTGTTTGTCACAGCAGATAAACAAACCTTGGGCCAGCGGTCCAACACAGTTGCCAGTAGCGCAGCAAAATCCTGGGCGGAGTCTGTTACAAGCCCGTGTTCAAGGTTGTTGCCCAGGGCGAGAACACAAAACCATCCACAAGTGGACAGAGATGTGAGTCTCCCACCACCAGAACAAAAACATAAAGAAACTCGTGGCTTGACAAAATCACGACCCATACCTTCTTGTCTGGTTGCTGGGCCTTAAGAACGAACTTGCACTGTTTTGTCAGTCAGGAGCAAAACGGGCCATCTTCGCACCCAGGTCGCTGACCAGTACCGCGCCCTGTGTAAATTGACAAAAAAGAAAAATCTAAATATGTTTTTGTAAGATTTATTTGGAATACAACATTACAACACAGGCAGAACATGAAATCATGAACGTGGAAGTACTCACGACGTTCAAAGTCCTTCCGAGGTGGAAAAGGTGTCCAATCCTGTTTTTGCTCCAGGCGTCGTTTCATGGCCAGAGAGCGACGGAATGCCTTGGTGTTCGGCATCTGAACAATGAAATGAAAGATTGTGTCATTTTCAATGAAGGACAATGATAACACAAGTTTACAGAAAAAAGTGATGTTTTCTCACACACGACATCAAAACACAGAAAGCTTTCTGTACCTTTGCAGCTGGAGACGATGAGCTTAAATCAAAAAAGCAAAAGAAAATGTGTATGTGTACTCTTGGACCCTAACCCTAATGCCATACAAGTCTATGGGGTGAAATTTCAACTTTGTCCTACAGATATGGGGCCACTTGCTTTTTCATCAGGAGCCCCCAAGAAGCGCCCACGCCAAATTTGGGGCTTCTAGTACTTGAGGAACCCCGAAACCCTAACCCTAATTTCAGCTAACCCTAACCCTAACCCTAACCCTAGTTTCAGCCTTATTGTTAACCCTAATTCAATGCAAGTCTATGGGGTGAATTTTCAACTTTGTCCTAGAGACATGGGGACACTTGCTTTTTCATCAGGAGCCCCCAAGAAGCGCCCACGCTAGATTTGGAGCTTCTAGCCAATGAGGAAAAATTTGGAGCAGACACTTAAGGCACTTAAGATCCTCAAAGGACTGTTGCCACTCACTAGACCAAACAAATGGTTTCAATGGACAGGTTAATTCTTCTCTCGTGGCCGGCAGCTCCACTGCCTTGGTGCTGGAGATGCCCGCTTAGGGGCGCCGCCAGGAATTTTGGGCCCCCTTCAAAAAAACAAAAACAAATGGGCCTCCTTTGCGCAGCGCTTGTCAAAAACTTCACATCACTCAAAAAATACAGTATAGTTCAATAATAGTGCTTGAGTCCATCTTTGACAGTGTCAATGTATTTTTATTGTGAATTCTCCTAAAAAGCAAACTCTTAACATTGATGAATGATTCATGAAAAAAACACTTGATGTCTCTCGGCCAAAGTTGAGCTTTGACCTTCATAGACTTGCACTGCATTAGGGTTTAGCGATAAGGCTGGAATTAGAGTGAGGGTTTCGGGGTTCCTCATGGGCTAGAAGCCCCAAATTTGAGATGGGTGTGTCCAGGAGGATCCTGATGAACCTGAAAGTGGCCCCATGTCTCTAGGACAAATTTGACCTTTGACCTCCATAGACTTGCATTGAATTAGGGTTAACGATAAGGCTGAAACTAGGGTTAGGGTTTTGGGGTTCCTCAAGAACTAGAAGCCCCAAATTTGGCGTGTGCGCTTCTTGGGGGCTCCTGATGAAAAGGCAAGTGGCTCCATGTCTCAAGGACAAAGTTGACCATTGACCCTCATAGACTTGTATGGCATTAGGGTTAGCGATAAGGCTGGAATTAGAGTGAGGGTTTCGGGGTTCCTCATGGGCTTGAAGCCCCAAATTTGGTGTGGGTGTGTCCAGGAGGATCCTGATGAACCTGAAAGTGGCCCCATGTCCCTATGACAAAGTTGACCTTTGACCCTCATAGACTTGTATGGCATTAGGGTTATCGATAAGCGATACAAACCTGGTGAGTTTAAGACTTAGTGACTCTACGTACATGAATGTATGGGGTACCCCGTCCTTACTTTGTTCCAACCTTCCCTCCACAAACCTGGCTGTCCAGTGCAGAAGTCAAAGTGAGAGAGAGAACAAAGAAGGAGGAGAGCCTGTGACGCCGCTGCTGATTGGCTCGTTGGTCGGTTGAATGAGCCAATTCTAGAGCTCCCCTCGGTGTCCACACACTGCAAAATATATCTAAGAAATAAACACTTAAATTGAGAAAGAACAGGCTAGAAACAAGTCAAATTATCTGCCAATGCAGTAAGATATTTAGACTTGGTAAGATTTCTTAAAATAAGACGATATATCTAGGCATTTGAAGAATGGAAAAACTCTTGAAATAAACAGTAAAGCACTCATTCCAAGGAATGTACTAAGTCAAATAAACTTGATACTAGCTTCTCAATTTTTTTTTCACGTTTGCTTCTTTCTTAATTTGAATGAAAATATCTTAAAACCAGGCCTACTAACAGTGCAATTCCTCTTAATTTAAGTGTTTACAATATTAGCTTTTTTTTCTCAAAATGAGACAAAGCATCCAGCCCTCCTACTCCCGTTCCCCCCCCAAAAAAAGATAATTCAGCAAACAGAATTAATATTGTCAACAACTATTTATTCACTTAAATTGCTGACAGTGCCTTCACTGCCTTGTAATAAAAACGTCACTAAGGCATTGCATCTTAAAACAATCTCAAGCAATCATTTCTAGAACGCAAGTAATGTTGTGTTGTTACAATATTCACCGTCATCATTATTGAACATTGATTCAGATTCCCTGACACAAAAAAACAAAAACAGTATGGGGACAGCATATAGTGTTGTGTTCCTATCACCACTGATAACATGTTTGTTCCAACAGACTCCCACCCACCCTCAAGTTACAACTACCAGGGGAGTGTATCACTACCTATGCCTAGTACACAGCTCTACTCCCCAATAAAATCTTTCCATTCTGCCATGGTCTTTTTTGTATGAGGCTGTGGTGTCTCACTCATGGATAGTATCCTGTAGCACTTCTGTCTGAATGACAGACAGAAGGGTTGCCACACACTTTTGGATATGTGAGGTGCAGGGCATAGTAGTAACCCATCAGATGAAGCAGACCGTCACTCAAGTCTTCCTTGGCAAGCGTGGTGGCGGGAGTGGCTCCAAGCCAGATGAGACAGCGGGTCCCATCAAACAGCAACACAGAGGTGCAGAAAGACCTCTTCTGCGAGTACATTGTGGTATCTTCTGTTGGCTAAAGAAAAAGAAGAAGGAAACGCCACATCCATGCATGGAACTATGAAGTGTTGAATGTGAGAAAATGCGAACAAACTTTCACCTGAATGACATGAAGCAGTGCCTCACTGGCATGTCCCACTCACCTACATCCAGCGTTATGCGTGGCTTCATCACTTCATTTTTTTTCCAAACACCATAAAATTACACATTGGTGCAGAAGTCTTCCCATCTCTTTTTTTAGTTCATCAATGAATTTTCTGTTGCCCTTATCCAGAATGCGCCGCAGCTCATTCATCGCCTATAATGCAAGTCAGTGTTAAAATCTGCAAAAATGCTTGCTTTTCATCATAAACCAAAACAAGTTAATCACTTACACGATAAAGATCCTTGACACATGGATATGCATCCAGGATCTTTGTTGGCCTTGTCCTGTTCTTTCAGAACATCACTATCAATGAAGGATCTTCTTGCTTGAAACTGCAGGTCAAGAATTTGGGAGACAGCATCTTGGTTGGGTTTTGGTTTCTTGTACAGCTCCTGCAGGGTCTGATAATGTCTGGCCTGTGCTGTCAGACCATCTTTGGCTGATGAAATGGAGGAGACAAATCAGTAAATCAGTCAAATGGATGAAATTGTTTGGAGCATCAAAATATATCAAATGACAATTCAAATGTAAAAATGCCTGTGATATATCATGATATCCAAAACTATCAAAACATTGCCTAGCTTTCATACATTATCATTATTATTAAAATGGACATGTTTCTACTTATGTGAAGTGTGGCCATTATCAGAACTGCGCCCTGGTGTGTGACACAAAATAATTGTTGATCCACCAATTGAGTCTGCATCATGATCTTCTTCTTGGTCACTTGCTGAGAAGTCAATGCGATGCCTTTTCTTCTTGTGGCCCCTCTCTGGTGAATCTCTTGTGAAGATTCTTGTAAGTGCTCGCCTGTGGTAAATAAAATTTCACTCATTGAAAGAACAAATAAAGATGGAAAGTGAACATGCACAGATAAAAAAAGTATCAGCCAAAAATAACCACACGCTTCAAAATCTAAGTGCGCAAAATAATATAATCACTTACATGTTTCATTGTTTTGTCTTAATCCTTCAGCATGGGATAATACTCCACTAGTCTTTGAGACATTGCAGTGACTTCATGCTTAGAAGGGTACCGGACCCCCTCTCCTTGCTGACTGGCTCTCAAGATAGAAATCATGCTGGTGACAGTGTTTCTCACCAGCCTGCGTCTCAGCTCTTTGAACATGACACATTTCCCCTCACTGGCAGTGCGGGCCATCTGGAAGTAGTGCTTACGAGCTTGTGAAGAGAGAGAGAGAGAGAGAGAGAGAGAGAGAGAGAGAGAGAGAGAGAGAGAATTTCGTGTATACAATATAATACAAAGTACTGTAAATACGGCAGGGATTGACAGAAAAAAAAAGATAACCTTAATCAACCGATGTAGTTTGTCCTAATAGAGTTGCCGTATGTGACGTTGTTGGCATTCGCCCACTGGACAGAGGCGACTGCCAATTACGTCACATACGGCAACTCTATAAACGTACCGCGATCTATCCATATATCACGTTCGAACGCGATGTAGAGGTATGTCCCAATGGAGTTGCCGTATCGGCAGTCACTTCTGCCCGGAACGATTCTGCACCCGGACTAATTCTGTACCTACACCTCGTTGACGGGGGGGAAGCACGCTATCGCTATCGCGCTACACTAACTCGGCAAAGTTACGTGCCGACAAAGTTTCATTGGGGAGTGCGGTGTTGGGGGGTTATGACTGGCTTCACGCGGGCCGGACAGAGACACACAGCGGGCCGGATGTGGCCCGCGGGCCGGGGTTTGCCCATGTCTAGTATAGACAACATATTGTGGAGGAGCAGGAAGCTGTAGGGTCCTCTTTGGGCTGCTTTTCACCAAAGGAGTGGATGTCTGAGGACAGATTGGAGATGTTCCTTCTGGTGAAGACACAGTTCCTGGCTTCATTCGGGGCAGCCTTGTCTGGTACGGTGGAATTCTCAGCCGAGAGGAAACCAGATCCAAAACATTATGAACAAGAGAGAAACAATAGACACAATTAGGAAAAAAGAAAAAAAAAGTGTTATGCTCGATGTTTTCAGAGCAAAGTAGGTAACCAATCACATCTACACTAATAAGGGCCCAAATCCGTTTCCTCCTGAGAAAGTGTTCTGGTCCAGGAAAAAGGTCTCTCAAATCATCACGACGGAGGGTGTGGAGCAAGACTTCATCGATGTTGGCAGCTATAAAGACAGTCCAATCATTAACAAACCTTTTACACTTAACAACTCATTCATTTTTTCACTAATGAATTTAATTCAACTTGACAAGTCAAACCAAGTTTGTTTTGTGCCAATTTCTGTTATCAGAATTAATTGTAAATGCAATTCAGTTTAGACATTTTGTCTCAAATTTGTAAAATACTTCTTTTTGAAATCAGTGTCAGCATACAGTTATTTTAATTACTTAGCGGACCAATCAAAGTCATGGAAATTTTTTCATACCTACACATGACATACCATTTAAAATTGATACTGTGACATCATCCAGCTCATCCATTATTGGCCCCAGTTTGGATGTCCATTTCATTTCTCCTCAATCTGGCAGGGAAAAAAAAATCATCATATTAAGGTCACAATTAGGACAAGCTAGCCTTCCGA
Source organism: Nelusetta ayraudi (assembly GCF_046127955.1). Taxonomy (NCBI): domain Eukaryota; kingdom Metazoa; phylum Chordata; class Actinopteri; order Tetraodontiformes; family Monacanthidae; genus Nelusetta; species Nelusetta ayraudi. The sequence continues at coordinate 286,280 of NW_027466185.1, forward strand.
CTCAAGATCCGTTTTTTTACCATGCCCATCTGCCATGGATCCCAAAGTTCCCATGCAATTAAAAGTTGTGACACCTTATCTGAATGATAACCCTAGACAGCTCAACGGATTGCTAGTCATACAGACAACAATCAAAATTGGAGTGAAACTTGTAACCACAATGCCTGCAACATGGTGGTACTTATGGTAATAATCAACAAATACCAGTGTTCTTCGTGACAAAATGACAACATCTGATAGGATTGTGCCACCTTGAACTGCAATCAACTTAAATATTGATAAAAACAAGCAAATTGTACCTAAACTACATCTTCAATCAATCCAATTTGAGCACCCTCTACCCCATAAACTGAAGAAACTGCAATACAAACTTGGTAGTACAGTATTTCGCCATGCCACATATAACTAGGAATGCTAATTGCTTGTTCACATGACTAGAATTGCAGTACATCAATCCAATACAAAATACACACTTGTGACACTTGTCATCAAGCTCATAAATCCATCGAGTCGAGATGAGCATGTGCAAGGAGTTGGACTCCGTGAGTTCACGTAAACAGAGCATTGCGTTTGCGTAAATTATGCACGGCTATCGAGCTAGAAGCCGAGTCCGATTTGGTGCACACAACCACACTATAATGCCTCTCAATGTCCTAACCCATGCCACGCAACAAACGTGAAGAACCGATTTGAGTTTCTCACGGGACCAGCAGTGAAGTCACAACCGTCGCCCCAAATGAAATGTCGCAGCAGGAGCCTGAGGATTTTCTGAGTCAACATGCTGATCAACAGGTAACGTAATGTTGGCTTCCTTGACGACATTAGACAACTCCCTGTTTATATTTTATTCATATTTTAGTACAAAGCCTCCTTGTTTTATGATCTTTGACTTGTTCGGTTTTTGTTTTGACATTATGCTGTTAGTGTTTATTTCAAATTAACAAGAAGTACCGGTACAGATAGGAGGAACTTAATATAACACTTGCGTCAAACAAAGAATAACTAACTGTACATATCATGTCTACAGGAAGGAGCTGGTACATTAAGTGAGAATATTCAAGAATATTAAGAGAAGATATATTCAAGGTTGTCCTGAGGTCAACTGTACCAACCATTGCCAGAGCTTATGGAGCAATTTGATGTTATTGTACAGTAAAAATGGAATATTGGAGCTGTCGCAAAACAAAACAAAAAGCCAACTTTAAGGCTTATTATCTCCAAAACGATACAGTAATCAATCACATTTAGAAATCAAATGTTTCTAAATGTCAAGTCAGTAATGTCAAGTCAGTGCTTGATGTGTCATCAGCAGGCGTCGGCGTCAGTAATGGGGCATCGGCGGGTTTCGGGTGGAATCGCCAGGCGTTGGGAAGCGTCGGCGGGTGTCGGGGGCTTGTGGCCAGGTGGCGGACGTCACGGCAGGCAGTGGCCAGGTGGGCTCAGTCCCGCAAACGCTGCTTACAGCTTTAATTTTGTATTGCTTTGATAACATTGTTTAAGTTGAGTTTAAATTTACACTATTTTTTTTTTCTTAGCTGCTAATTGTTCAAAAATGCTGATGTTAAAAGTGTGTTTGCACAGTAAATGTTATGGCACTTTAATTCATATGGCAGTACATTTAAAATAACTGGCCGTCAAGTTCCAGGAACTGACAAACTGCACTGAGTTGAGTGAGATTCTCCAAAGGAACTCCAGTATAAATGTGGACTTTACATTCTAGTCCCCTGTGAAGAAAAACCCAAAAGTGAACGTTTTTGTGCCTCACCCTTTCTAACTGGGACATTTGCAAGGGAACGCAGACTGGTTATGCTGCTCCCTGATAAAAGAAAAATGTTTCTGCTGTTACCTCAGAAATTGCCTGTTATTATTGTGGCTCAGGATTTTGGAGGTAGATTTTTTTTTATTTTTCATAAGGAACAGGATAACAGTAATGCCCTGGCATTGGCAATAAGCTTTAATTTTGTATTTGCATTTTTTTTAACTTTAGATTTACATTAAAAATGTTTCTGTGTAAAGTGCTGATGTTAAGTGTTTGCACGATAAATGTTATGGTGCTTTCGTTTATATGGCAGAACATTTAAATTAAAGTGTATGAAAGACTTCTTTTCAATTCATTATTGGCTTTTGCGTATACGACGTGATTAATCGTGATTGATCAGGTAAATCATGCGATTAATTGCGATTAAAATTTTTAATCGTTGCCCAGCCCCAGTAAAAACATTTTTCTGGTGCCAGCATTTCGTGAGGCAGAAGTTGATTCATACTTCAGTGCCTTGGAGCGAATAGCTTCGCCACTCAACTGGCCAAGAGACATGTGGCCTGTCCTTCTCCAATGCAAGCGGGTGGGAAAAGCACAGGAGTTGGTGTCTGCTCTTTTCTTAGAAGACAGCCTGCAATATGATGTTGGAAAGGAAGCAATTTTTCCTGCTTATGAGCTTGTTCCTGAGCCCTACCGGCAAAAATTTAGGAACCATAGAAAATCCAGTGGTCAAACCTTTGTCGAGTTTGCATGGGAGAAAAGCAACCTCTTTGATAAATGGTGTGCAGCTAATGATGTCAAAAATGACTTTGAGTCACTCCGTGAGCTCGTTCTTTTAGAAGATTTTAAAGACTCTTTGCCAGAGAAGGTGGTAATGTTCTTGAATGAACAGAAAGTGTCGTCATTGTCCAAGGCTGCTGTCCTCGCAGATGAGTTTGTGTTGACCCACAAAAATGTCATCTCATCTTCCCCCCCGATCGGACACGCCTTCTGCTTCTCGTCCCACAAGAGCCGAGTCTAGCCACCTCCCCCTTGAAAAGGCTAGAGGGAAGGGACTTCTGGTTTGGCCATAAAGCTGTAGACTGCGCGACACCAGGGCTCTCGACCGTCTAGGGTAAAAACTCCCCGAAAACTTGAATAACTATTGTCAGATATCATATTAACTACAAAGTGATCAGGGGAACGTTGGAATGGGAAGGAAAACCTGATTCAACCAAAACAGAAACACGGTAACAGACAATATAGCGGAACTACCAGCTTGCTCTGAAACAGAGGGAGATGGCGAAACGAACTCCTCGTGACTAACGACGCGAAAAAGGGCTCGGACATAGAAATTATTAGCAAGGAGATACGGGATTTAAAAATGGAATCAAAAGAAGTCCTTCGCACGTTTGGAGAAACACTGAGGAACGACGTGGAAAAAGACTTGGACGACTTCAAAGACGAAATAAATCAACAACTTGCGAAAGTCATCACCGAACAGGAGCTCCGAACCAGCAAGATCAACGAGGCTGAGTCGCGGATTGAAAAGCTAGAACGTTGGGCACAGGAAGCTAATGACGCTCTGGTCATATCACTGAGAGAACAAAAAGCTCTTCAGGACAAGTTAACTGACCTGGAGTCCAGGCCGAGGAGAAACAACCTACGTATCTATGGAGTCACTGAAGGAGAGGAGGGAGAATCTGTGGCCAAGTTTGTGGAAGACCTGCTGAAAAGCGAACTGCACCTGCCAGCAGATTTTAATTTCCAAATTCAGAGAGCACACCGCTCATTTGCACAGAAGCCAGCGGACGGTGCCCAACCGAGACCCATCATTGTTAACTTTCTGGAATTTACTACCAAAGAGAGGGTCCTGAGAGAGCTATGGACAAAGAAAATAGAACTGGGGAATAAAGTACCCTCATTCCATCATGATTACGCGACAGAGATGGTCCAAAAGAGAAAGGAGTACAACACTGCTAAAAGAATCCTGAAGGAGAAGGGCATCTGGTTCCACACGCCATTCACCAAGATGAGGACCCACTGGGATACGGAAACTCGAACCTACAACAGCGCAGAGGAGGTAAAGGAGGAATTGGCGAGACGCGGCCTGGCGTAGAAGACGGCGGTGGCGACGGGTGCGGAGGGGCCTGCGGCACTCGGTGCCCCGCACTATGACGGAGTGGCAGTGCAAGGAGGGATCCTGGAGGGGCTACGCATCAGCACGACGCATCAATACGCATAGATCATCATCTATCAAAAAAAGACTAGATGTGGCGAGGGGGAGGGTCTGGCGGAGGTGGAGACAATTCAGATGGTGGGTACAAAGGAAAATTGGGGGGTGTGGGGGGGGTTGCCTGACAATGCCACCTGGGGAGTTGCACCCCAGGAAATAAACTATAATAAAATTGCTCGGGCTACACAGGTTCGTTACGCTTTGAAATTTAAGAGGACGAGACGGACTTCCAATAATCCTTTAACAGCCAAGCGGTGAATGCACAACGATCACGCACACACAGCACCACCTCCCGATGAACGGGCACCCGGCAGGGTTCCTCCTCCAGCTGCGCTTATGGCCCAACCCGCTCTGGGATTGCTAGCCGAAATGCTAAGAAAAACTGCAAAGTTCTCAGCGTGGATACGCCAGAGGACAGAGTGCTGACTCCAGCCTGCGCTTCTTTTTAAAAGAGCTGCTTTCACTCTGAACTCTGGCGCAGGTGTAATCAGTGCGTTTACATGCAGAGCTTAATCAAACTAAGCAATAATTTGGTTTTCTCGTCCAATCGGAGTTCTCACCTTGTCCCCCTATACATGCAGCTGAGAAATTTGAATTACTGACGGGAACGTGTCCTTCTCCCAACAGTAGGGGGTGGAGTGAGCCTTTTCAGCTGGTCAGCTGCTTTCGGTTGACATATTACATCATTATGATATAGAATGATAGTTCATAATGTACGTGTTACTTACTTTGCAGATAAGCTGTACCCTATTTCTTGTGCTCATGGTTATCTTAAAAGATAAGATAATGGTTATCTTAAAAGATAACCATTAGACAAGACAATTCTGATGGTGGGTATAAAGGAAAATGGGGGCGGGGGGGTTGCCTGACAATGCCACCTGGGGAGTTGCACCCTAGGAAAAAAACTATAATAAAATTCCTCGGGCTACACAGGTTCGTTACGCTTTGAAATTTAAGGGGACGAGATGGACTTCCAATCAGTCAGCTTTTTTAACAGGTAGGCAGACTCAAGAAGACATTAGACGGGTCCTATACATAATAGATCAGATCCAAAAGCAGGGCCTGCGAGCTGTTACTGGTGAGCCTTGGCTGTGTGAATTGGAGATTTCTGTATCAAGTTCTTGGGAAACTGGGGTTCCAAGAAAAGTTAATACAGTGTATTCAAGGTCTCTACCAAGAACCTATGGCAAGGATAAAGATTAATGGTACTCGTCAAGGTTGTTGCCTATGCGCTACATTGTTTGCTATGTTCATTGAGCCGCTGGCACAAATGATCAGACAAAGTAACAATCTAAAAGGAATACATATAGGAGAGCAGGGACATCTAACAGGGCTTTTTGCTGATGATATTATTTTGGTTCTCCAAGACCCGGACAGAACCTTACCTCATTTCATGTTGATAATAGAAACCTATGGTAAATACACAGGCAACAAGTTAAACATAGCAAACACTCAAATTCTCACGCTGAATTATCATCCAGGCTGAGAAATTAGAGGAAAATATAAAATCAAATGGAATTCCAAGGTTATCAAATATTTGGGTGTGCTATTGGCAAAAGATCTTTTGAAAAGGTTTGAAATCAATTAGAATGCTATTATCAATAATCTATAAGAGATCTAAGAAGAGTTTATGATTTTTTTTTTTTACCCTGTGCATCTTTTGTTTTGTTAGTAGTACTTGTCATTGCTCCAACACGAATAAACATGCTGCATCCCACTAGATGGCGCATTTGCCTTATTTACAAGCAACACGGTCATCGGAGCTGATTGTTGCCACTCTCAGTAGCGTGCGTCTACTAAGGTCTACTAAGATTCCACAATCTATTACACCTCGTGAGCAAAACAGGCTACAGGTAAAATTAAACATCTTCAGTTGAGCAACTCAAGCAAGTTAAACTGATTTAAAAACAAACAAACACTATAATACTAGGAAAAGAATCCTCTATATGTCAATAAATACAACAGATTGAATATTCATAAAAAAAAAAATGCTTACTTTAAATAAGAAAATCAAACAAACCAACAAGTGCAACACTAAAACGCAAACCAACAATCAAAATAATGCTTAATTGCCTTAGTTTCGTCCCACACTTATCAGCTTAGCTACTAAGAATAACACACATTATTCACCTGGACAGAAGGAGGTTCTGAGGAATGTGTTGGTCCTGGAGCTTCCTGGTCAGGATGTTCGGGAGATCCCTCTGGCTCAATGTCTGGAGCGCCAACATATTTTAGAATTGCTCCTGC
>NW_027466185.1:295000-312500 GCF_046127955.1 Nelusetta ayraudi
TCTTTGTTCACCCATGGTACAGTTTCATAAGCTTTTCAGTTTTTAATACGTGTTAATGTAAAAATCCACACGCGAGGCATTTAAAAATGGCGGTTTTGGTCTTTCGTGAAAGACGGCCTTTGGCCAATCAGTGTCCTGAACGTTGCTACGTCACCCTTATGGTCTCAGCTCTGCTCGCTTCGAACCCCAACGAGGCAGGTACCAAAATCCTAACCCCTGGGAACGTGACAATTGTTTTTTTCAATTGAAGTTTTTGTTATTTTGTTCATTTTCGTTAACTATTATAACCGTGGTCAGGACCACCAGTGAGAAGATCCACTGGAGGACATTTAGAGCAAACAGTCAGACAACAGCAGCTTCACCACATCAGCTGAAAAATGGAGTTTGGATGCTTTCAGCTTCAAGTCGTGGACAGAAAATGATGCTCACACTGTCACACTGACGTTTTCTTCTCCAACCTTCTCTCAGCTCCAGAGGTTGGTGGTCTGCAGGAGCTTCTACAGCAGCAGAAGATCAGTCTGGAGAGGAGATGTGAACGTGTGACTGAAGGTGAAGAAGCAGGAAGTCAAACTCTCCTCAACAGCAGCTACACTGAGCTCTATATCACTGAGGGACTGAGTGAGGAGGTCAACAGAGAGCTTGAGGTCAAACAGCTGGAGACCAAGAAGACCAAGGAGATCCTCCACGACTGTCCAATCAGGTGCAACCAGATCTTTGAAGCCTCACCTGAGCAGCAGGGACTCAGGGAGTCACAGTGGTGCTGACCAGGTCTCTGGGCTGGACTGGGAAGCCTTGGGGTCCCACTGGAGGAGCTGGAGGAGGTGACTGGGTCCAGGGAAGTCTGGGGGTCTCTGCTGAGGCTGCTGCCCCCGAGACCTGACTCCGGATACGGCAGTAGAAGATGGATGGATGGATGGATGGATGGATGGATGGATGGATGCCAGGTGATAGAACATTTCATAAAAACAGACTCTGCATTATAACTTCTATTACACTCTAAAAAACTCACTCCAATATAACTGCACTCGTCCTTCTCTCACATTACATTGGATCACAATGACCAAACAACACAACAAAGACAATGATCCAACTGTACTGCCACGTCCAGACGCAGTGTAGGTCTGTAGGCCTCTTGGACCTTCATGTGAACCACTGCGTGTTGACTGGAGGTGAAACATGACTGACTGCTGTCCTCCTACCTGGACAATGCAATCTCACTTTCATTCTGCTGCAGATGGCCATTTTCATTTTACACCGTCCAAATTTACAGCTCAGGGCGCTGGGACGAATTCCAAATTGTGTGCAGATACAGGCCTACACTTCAAATAATTATGAGAAAAATCCAATGTAAAGAGAGCACTTCCATTAGGAAATAGTCAACATGAAATTTCGTCTTCTACTGACACCTGCTGGTCAAATTGAATAGTTGCAAATATTGTGAACAAGTTGTCATCTAATTCTAATCCTAAACAATATGGCCATTCGAAGTGAAGTATTAAGACAATTAATCAGGTTTGTACTGCTTGATTGAACACATTCATCCCGTTCCAGTGCACTAAAACCCACTTCCCTTCAGGACCGTGTCAGCGAAGCCAAAACTTCCTTGAGTGACGTTGTGTCCCAGCATGCAATGCGAGCTAGCGATTCACAATACTATTCCATCACAAACATGGATGTAAAAAATAAAAAGGGACGAAAAATGAAACTTCAGGAACACCAACCATTGCAATACAAGCAGAACTGGGCCGAAGTTTTATATTATGTACACCATAATACAGCCTTCTGGTGGACAAGCCATACTATTTAATCAGTGTCTTCCTATGGCACTTCCGTGGGTAGAAACTCGTCGTAGAGGTCACGTGCTGGGTGCTCGTCACCCCACCAACCACCTCGGGGAAGGTCTAACAGGAGAAGCTTGCTGGCGGAAATGATGCACTACAAGTGGATGTGACGCTCATGAGTGCGATGGATGAGGTAGAGCAATGCTCCAGAACCCGATTCAGACTACTCTCCCTCCACTTTTTTGTTTTGTATGAGCGTTTAAAAAAAACAACATCATGATAATCGAATAAGCTTTAGTTTATTAATCAGAATTAAAACAAGTAGGTTTTGCCCTTACAAGGTTGTAGATTTGTTATAGATGAGTTCCTTAGTTGTAGTTTGGCGCTTGAAAAACTATATATGGGATGTACCATGACCTGAGGGATTTCCTCATCCCATCCCAGCTTGGTTCTGATGCTGAATGTGAATGTATCTTGCTGTACATCCCACTGAGCTCCAAGGGCCCTCTCCATAGGGAGCTGGTCTCTGTCAAGGTTAAGTGTTTTTACCTCTTTAGCTCTCTGCTCTTCAGGAATGGCGGCCAGCACCGAGCGATGATTGCTCACCCACTTATTGAGCTTAAATCCACCTCTACCGCACAGGTCTGTTAGCTGCTGGTACAGATGTATTGCTTGTTCTACCGTGCTGACGGCCTTTAGAATATCATCCACGTAGAAATTTTGACCAACAGTGTTTATAACCTCGGCTGGGAAGTCATGCTGATTGTCGTCGAATGAAGCACAGCTTGGGGATGACACTGCCCCAAAGATGTGGACCAGCATCCTGTGCTCTTGTAGGTCCTTTGTAATGTCCCCATCTGGCCACCAGAGGAAGCGTAAGAAGTTTACATCCTGGTTGGAAACTCTTACTTGATGAAACGTTCCCTCAATGTCAGTCATGAATGCTACAGGGCCTTGGCGAAAACGAAGCAGCAAACCTAGCAGTGTACTTGTCAAATTGGGACGCTGCAGGAGCTCTTTATTTAATGATGTTCACTCACTTTCAATCTCACAGCCACTAAAAAACCTGATTGTGATTGAGAGGTCCTCAGCAGCCAATCACTGTTGGGAGTCCAGCCTTCAAACACTCCTCCTGAATCCACAGTCACATCTGTGAGCATCTGGAACTTTGGCCCCGATCCTCCACACCACACAACTTGGGATGACAGCGCCACCTACCTGTATACTTTCAGCAGCCAGTCCCATGTTCTGACCCGTTTCCACTGTGGCCTATTGGCTCATCTGGTCCAAAGTCTGGATCATCAGTGTCCAGGTTCATGGAATGAGTCAGTGTGCCGCCGTCCTGTGATGTCATGATAGAGAATCACTCTATTTATACTAATGTGCAGAACCACTGGAGTGTGGAAGCAGACAGTTACCATAATCCAAATGAAAAAGCAACAGCAGAAATGCTTTTTCATTTTAAGAACTTGGCTGCATTAGTTGACTCATAATTAAAATGGTTAATAAATAATCCAAACTGCATTTTCATTTTCTTATTCATGACTGCTCATTCTTGTACTTAATTCAAATGAAGGAAAACACATTTGAGATTTAATTTTCAAAACATGCACCAGCAAAGAGTTACCAAAATTCAATATGAAATGTAAAATTCAAAAATGAAAAAGCAATAGCAGAATGCTTTTTCATTTTAAGAACGAAGCTGCATTATTTGACTCATAATTAAAATCATTAATAAATATTCCTAAATGCATTTTCATTTTCTTATTCGTGTCGCACCTTTTATGACACAATCAAAAAGAAAACTGAGAGCATTGCTTTTTAATTTTCGTGGTCCTGCCCTGCACAAGAGTTACCACAACTCGAAAACGAAATCGCAATCTCAAAGTAAGCGCGCGGCGCAGGAAAGTGACGTCAGCAGCTCTCCACCTGTGGCTAATCTAATACCAGTGCCATGATCTGCCACTGCATCTTCACTAGTACTAACTGATGATGGATCACAAATCACATGTGTGAGGCGTAGAACGAGCAGAGCAGTCAGAGGCAACAGAAGAAGAAAGAAAAGCCTCCTTAGCTTAGTTGATCTTCTGTGTTGCCTCCTGGACGGTGCTGGCCTCCTCTGGCTTGGTGCTGGCAACCACGGGAGCCACAGAAACCACGAGCACAGCTCTGGTCATCTGTGGCGTCGCCTCCACCTGATTAAAATGAGAAAGATGTGATTTTATGCCAATAAACATAGAAAGGAAAACACTAGGCTTTACACGGTCACGATTTTTGTGCCAATCACCGATCCAATCACGTTAGAGGCAATAAATACTTGTTTCTGTACACCCCTTGCCTTCTCACGAGCACCGTCTAAAGTTGTTTGCTTTAGCATCCGTTTCAGAGTTTGCTTTTCTTTTTCTTTCTCCGCGCTGCGTTTCTTGAACTCGACATGCTCCTCCGTGTGTATCTTTTCCAAGTGCCTGATTAAATTTGTGGTGTTGAATTTTTTTGCCAAAGTTCCCCCGCGAGGTACTGTAGCGTTGCATATATTGCAGATTCAAAGAAACTTTACTGTCCGTCACATAGCGACAGTACTCAAAACAGGAAGAGGCACGAAGACGAAAATGAAGGTTTTTGAATCATGAATCATTAGCTCTCGGTGTTATGCCCCGGCCTAGGGGGAACCAGGACACAACATAAAGGCTCCCCCCCTTCTCCCAGCTCTCAAAATAGACAAAGGTGCTTCGTCCACAGGATGGTTTTTATTAAACGTCACCATCATTGCACTGGCGTCAGGGAGGGCATGGCCAAAACAACAAACAAAATGGCTCTCTTATGGATCTTACCTATGAAGAAAACAATCAAATAAATGACAGTCAAACTAACCTCCTTAACTAAAACACAGGAGAAAAGGGGCACAACACAAATGGCTTCCCTCCCCTACGGGCTACGTGGACACAAAGGGAACTGAAATAGATTACAAAACAGAATTGATGGCTGAACACAGAATGCTGCTGCTGCGGCACATGGCCTCTGGTTGGGAGCTGGGAGAAGGACAAAGAGACCGAGGTGTTGAAGTCCTCCTCCTTAAATATTGGCACCAGCCAATCACCTTTCCGCACCTGGAACAAGCAAAAAAAAAAAGGAACATAGGATCTACTGCGCCATCTAGTGCCCAAACGGACACACAGCAGACAAAAGGAACTGACAACAATGTAAACCCAAATCTATACATTTACATAACACTCGGATACAAACAAATAAACATGTTGATGCTGTGAAACTACTTTGGAGGAAATGAGACAGATTAAAAAAGTTTCAACACGACCATGACGTCATTGATCGGTGATTCATGACATGACGCCCGATCATGAACGTTTCAAAAAATGCCAAATATCCGCCGATCTGATACAGCCGATAAGATCGGTGTAAAGCCTAGAAAACACACACAGGTGATGAAGTGGAAATGAATAAGTACAAACCTGCTGCACTGCTGTGACATTGCTGGAGGCAGACTCAGTCATGTGGACAGTTGAACGTGTTGTCCACACCTGCAAATACAAGGACACAAAGTAACGTTTAAAGAATTGCATTTATTGTCCTATCACAAAGATGCACACAATGAAATACACATATCCCAAATACCAACATGTCACTGGTTTGTTTTGGTTTTTGAGGCAACGCGTGCTGATCGACGTCTCAGGCTGGACATCTGGAAGAACATAAAGAAATGAATTCATAAACAAAGTAACACACTAATTAAACTGTACATGTACTGTACATATGTGATCTTGTGTTGATAATAGGGGTGGGGCGATACGGCTAACCCACGATTCGATACTGTCACGATATTTGGCCCACGATAATGACAACATCACGACACACGATATCTTCCGACGGGAAGATGAGAGAGGGAAAAAAATCCTTTCACTGCCCCGATTCTGAAAATCAATAAAAAAATGATGCAGACAAAATAAATAAATAAATAACCGCGTCCCCGAAATATACGGGACAAAGTGAAGTGCGTCCCCCATCAGTTCATTACGGGACAGGCTTTTTAGTTGCCAAATATGGGACAATCGCGTATTTTATGGGAGGGTTGGCAACCCTATCTAGACCACAGACGGAAATTAAATGAGGTTTTGTCATTTTCCATAAAAAACGGGACAAATTGTGTCCCGGGAGAGATTTTGTCTTTCCCGGGACAGGTGGACAGGTGGTGTTTGGAAAAAAATATTGATATTTGCCGTCAGTGTATCGATTATTTATTGCGACAGAAAGCACAACAATATATTGCAATATTGATTTTTTTTTCACCCACCCCTAGTTGATAAGTGTATGAATAATTGTGTGAATGTTACCGTGGCAGCTGGGGAAACCCTGCCAGATGACTCCACGACGGTCTCCATGTGGTCCAACAGCACAGCCTCACTGAACCACACGGGATTGGACGGGATGTCTGTGTGAAATGCAGTCTCAACAGCTGTTGGTACTGTCTATAAAAAAAAGAGGAGAGGAAATCAGAGTCAACTTAGGATAAGTGTTCATTTTTAAAATAAAAAGTTGCACTGTTTGACAAATACACGATTGGGGGGGAAAAAAAAGAGGGATGAACAGGTTACCTCAACCTCCTGTCCAACAAGAGTCCATTCAGGAGCAGGTCCATACACTGGCATGTGGACAGGACCTGTCACAACCACTCTGGGAGACACCCTGGGCGATGATTGGTTGTGGCACAACACCCCTGATCTAGGTGAAGGGGGTACGAGCTGATGGAGCATGCAGCATGCAGACGCTCCACCAAAATCAGTCCTGAGGTGCACCTAAACAGAAAACAACATGTTAACACATATTTGTCATATCAAATGAAGAGCAAGTAAGGCTGAAGAAGGCAAAACTTACACCATCATAATACCACCATGTACAGCTGACGAAGGGGGAGGTGATCGGCCATATACACAAATGTTACACCTGGAAGAAGTGTCACATAATCAATTATGTAATCACACAATTCTAAGAAATATCTGTTAGCACAGTGTCACTGAAGAGAAAAAAATACAACAAAAATATGTATTTTACACACCCATGCGTGCAGCAACACGATGATATACTTGACGTAGCGCTGTTTGTAGTTCTGGCTTGACAGTCAGGCGAGGTGGAAAGTCAAGCACAAACACCTACAAAATAGTTGTATAAAAAAAAAAAAACTCAAACAAACATAAAAATGCAAAATAAATTCATGAATATTCTTGTTATTGAACTATGGATCATGGAATTACTTGATATTGATAAAACAAAGTGGCGATGACATTCATGTGTTCAAATTTGTTTGTCACAGCAGATAAACAAACCTTGGGCCAGCGGTCCAACACAGTTGCCAGTAGCGCAGCAAAATCCTGGGCGGAGTCTGTTACAAGCCCGTGTTCAAGGTTGTTGCCCGGGGCGAGAACACAAAACCATCCACAAGTGGACAGAGATGTGAGTCTCCCACCACCAGAACAAAAACATAAAGAAACTCGTGGCTTGACAAAATCACGACCCATACCTTCTTGTCTGGTTGCTGGGCCTTAAGAACGAACTTGCACTGTTTTGTCAGTCAGGAGGAAAACGGGCCATCTTCGCACCCAGGTCGCTGACCAGTACCGCGCCCTGTGTAAATTGACAAAAAAGAAAAATCTAAATATGTTTTTGTAAGATTTATTTGGAATACAACATAACAACATAGGCAGAACATGAAATCATGAACGTGGAAGTACTCACGACGTTCAAAGTCCTTCCGAGGTGGAAAAGGTGTCCAATCCCGTTTTTGCTCCAGGCGTCGTTTCATGGCCAGAGAGCGACGGAATGCCTTGGTGTTCGGCACCTGAACAATGAAATGAAAGCTTGTGTCATTTTCAATGAAGGACAATGATAACACAAGTTTACAGAAAAAAGTGATGTTTTCTCACACACGACATCAAAACACAGAAAGCTTTCTGTACCTTTGCAGCTGGAGACGATGAGCTTAAATCAATAAAGCAAAAGAAAATGTGTATGTGTACTCTTGGACCCTAACCCTAATGCCATACAAGTCTATGGGGTGAAATTTCAACTTTGTCCTACAGACATGGGGCCACTTGCTTTTTCATCAGGAGCCCCCAAGAAGCGCCCACGCTAGATTTGGGGCTTCTAGCCAATGAGGAAAAATTTGGAGCAGACAGGACAGGGTTACAGCTGAGAAGGCACTTAAGATCCTCAAAGGACTGTTGCCACTAACTAGACCAAACAAATGGTTTCAATGGACTGGTTAATTCTTCTCTCGTGGCCGGCAGCGCCACTGCCTTGGTGCTGGAGATGCCCGCTCAGGGGCGCCGCCAGGAATTTTGGGCCCCCTTCAAAAAAACAAAAACAAATGGGCCTCCTGTGCGCAGCGCTTGTCAAAAGCACATCACTCAAAAAATACAGTATAGTTCAATAATAGTGCTTGAGTCCATCTTTGACAGTGTCAATGTATTTTTATTGTGAATTCGCCACAAAGCAAACTCTTAACATTTATGAATGATTCATGAAAAAAACACTTGATGTCTCTCGGACAAAGTTGAGCTTTGACCTTCATAGACTTGCACTGCATTAGGGTTTAGCGATAAGGCTGGAATTAGAGTGAGGGTTTTGGGGTTCCTCATGGGCTAGAAGCCCCAAATTTGGCATGGGTGTGTCCTGGAGGATTCTGATGAACCTGAAAGTGGCCCCATGTCTCTCGGACAAAGTTGACCTTGGACCCTCATAGACTTGTGTGGCATTAGGGCTATCGATATGCGATACAAACCTGGTGAGTTTAAGACTTAGTGACTCTACGTACATGAATGTATGGGGTACCCCGTCCTTACTTTGTTCCAACCTTCCCTCCACAAACCTGGCTGTCCAGTGCAGAAGTCAAAGTGAGAGAGAGAACAAAGAAGGAGGAGGGCCTGTGACGCCACTGCTGATTGGCTCGTTGGTTGGTTGAATGAGCCAATTCTAGAGCTCCCCTCGGTGTCCACACACTGCAAAATATATCTAAGAAACAAACACTTAAATTGAGAAAGAACAGGCTAGAAACAAGTCAAATTATCTGCCAATGCAGTAAGATATTTAGACTTGCTAAGATTTCTTAAAATAAGATGATATATCTAGGCATTTGAAGAATGGAAAAACTCTTAAAACAGTAAAGCACTCATTCCAAGGACTGTACTAAGTCAAATAAACTTGATACTAGCTTCTCAATTCTTTTTTCACGTTTGCTTCTTTCTTAATTTGAATGAAAAGATCTTAAAACCAGACCTACTAACAGTGCAATTCTTCTTAATTTAAGTGTTCACAATATGAGCTTTTTTTTCTCAAAATGAGACAAAGCATCCACCCCCCCCTACGCCCACTCCCCCCCAAAAAAAAAAAATTAATCAAACAGAATTAATATTGTCAACAACTATTTATTCACTTAAATTGCTGACAGTGCCTTCACTGCCTTGTAATAAAAACGTCACTAAGGCATTGCATCTTAAAACAATCTCAAGCAATCATTTCTAGAACGCAAGTAACAATTGTTACAATATTCACCGTCATCATTATTGAATATTGATTCAGATTCCCTGACACTCAGTTACACAAAAAAAACAAAAACAGTATGGGGACAGCATATAGTGTTGTGTTCCTATCACCACTGATAACATGTTTGGGGGAGTGTATCACTACCTATGCCTAGTACACAGCTCTACTCCCCAATAAAATCTTTCCATTCTGCCATGGTCTTTTTTGTATGAGGCTGTGGTGTCTCACTCATGGATAGTGTCCTGTAGCACTTCTGTCTGAATGACAGAGAGAAGGGTTGCCACACACTTTTGGATATGTGAGGTGCAGGGCATAGTAGTAATCCATCAGATGAAGCAGACCGTCACTCAAGTCTTCCTTGGCAAGCGTGGTGGCGGGAGTGGCTCCAAGACAGATGAGACAGCGGGTGCCATCAAACAGCAACACAGGGGTGCAGAAAGACCTCTTCTGCGAGTACATTGTGGGATCTTCTGTTGAAAAAGAAGAAGGAAACGCCACATCCATGCATGGAACTATGAAGTGTTGAATGTGAGAAAATGCGAACAAACTTTCACCTGAATGACATGAAGCAGTGCCTCACTGGCATGTCCCAGCTTCTTCGGTGGTGGACTTGGTGAAGGAAAGAGTGTGGGGAGTGCCCTGAGCAGCGCGATGGAATATTCCACTGGAATAGAACAAATCAACTTTGAGTTCAAAGTTAGTCTTCCTAAAAATGAGTCTTATTAGGTTTGTGTTGATCACAAAAAAATCTTATTTTTTCAGCATGAAGAGTATTACCATTCTGCATCTATTCATTCAGCGCAACATAAACCATCCTATGTCCAAGGAAACAGCTACACAGTCAATTAGAGACACAGCAAAATGACTCTACTGAACTACAACCAGCGTTATGCGTGGCTTCATCACTTCATTTTTTTTCCAAACACCATAAAATTACACATTGGTGCAGAAGTCTTCCCATCTCTTTTTTTAGTTCATCAATGAATTTTCTGTTGCCCTTATCCAGAATGCGCCGCAGCTCATTCATCGCCTATCATGCAAGTCAATGTTAAAATCTGCAAAAATGCTTGCTTTTCATCATAAACCAAAACAAGTTAATCACTTACATGATAAAGATCCTTGACACATGGATATGCATCCAGGATCTTTGTTGGCCTTGTCCTGTTCTTTCAGAACATCACTATCGATGAAGGATCTTCTTGCTTGAAACTGCAGGTCAAGAATTTGGGAGACAGCATCTTGGTTGGGTTTTGGTTTCTTGTACAGCTCCTGCAGGGTCTGATAATGTCTGGCCTGTGCTGTCAGACCATCTTTGGCTGATGAAATGGAGGAGACAAATCAGTAAATCAGTCAAATGGATGAAATTGTTTGGAGCATCAAAATATATCAAATGACAATTCAAATGTAAAAATGCCTGTGATATATCATGATATCCAAAACTATCATAACATTGCCTAGCTTTCATACATTATCATTATTATTAAAATGGACATGTTTCTACTTACGTGAAGTGTGGCCATTATCAGAACTGCGCCCTGGTGTGTGACACAAAATAATTGTTGATCCACCAATTGAGTCTGCATCATGATCTTCTTCTTGGTCACTTGCTTAGAAGTCAATGCGATGCCTTTTCTTCTTGTGGCCCCTCTCTGGTGAATCTCTTGTGAAGATTCTTGTAAGTGCTCGCCTGTGGTAAATAAAATTTCACTCATTGAAAGAACAAATAAAGATGGAAAGTGAACATGCACAGATAAAAAAAAGTATCAGCCAAAAATAACCACACACTTCAAAATCTTCACACTTTTTTCACAAAAAGTGCGCAAAATAATATAATCACTTACATGTTTCATTGTTTTGTCTTAATCCTTCAGCATGGGATAATACTCCACTAGTCTTTTAGCCATTGCAGTGACTTCATGCTTAGAAGGGTACCGGACCCCCTCTCCTTGCTGACTGGCTCTCAAGATAGAAATCATGCTGGTGACAGTGTTTCTCACCAGCCTGCATCTCAGCTCTTTGAACATGACACATTTCCCCTCACTGGCAGTGCGGGCCATCTGGAAGTAGTGCTTACGAGTTTGCTCTAACTCACTGTCTGTATAGAGGGTGGGCAAACTTTTTTAGCAACGGGCCACATGACAGACCTGCATCGAGTCGGCGGGTCACGGAAGGGGGGGTTGTAGGTAGGTACAGAATTCATAATTCAGTGCCTTGGAGCGAATAGCTTCGCCACTCAACTGGCCAAGAGACATGTGGCCTGTCCTTCTCCAATGCAAGCGGGTGGGAAAAGCACAGGAGTTGGTGTCTGCTCTTTTCTTAGAAGACAGCCTGCAATATGATGTTGGAAAGGAAGCAATTTTTCCTGCTTATGAGCTTGTTCCTGAGCCCTACCGGCAAAAATTTAGGAACCATAGAAAATCTAGTGGTCAAACCTTTGTCGAGTTTGCATGGGAGAAAAGCAACCTCTTTGATAAATGGTGTGCAGCTAATGATGTCAAAAATGACTTTGAGTCACTCCGTGACCTCGTTCTTTTAGAAGATTTTAAAGACTCTTTGCCAGAGAAGGTGGTAATGTTCTTGAATGAACAGAAAGTGTTGTCATTGTCCAAGGCTGCTGTCCTCGCAGATGAGTTTGTGTTGACCCACAAAAATGTCATCTCATCTTCCCCCCCGATCGGACAGGCCTTCTGCTTCTCGTCCCACAAGAGCCGAGTCTAGCCACCTCCCCCTTGAAAAGGCTAGAGGGAAGGGACTTCTGGTTTGGCCATAAAGCGGTAGACTGCGCGACACCAGGGCTCTCGACCGTCTAGGGTAAAAACTCCCCGAAAACTTGAATAACTATTGTCAGATATCATATTAACTACAAAGTGATCAGGGGAACGTTGGAATGGTAAGGAAAACTCGATTCAACCAAAACAGAAACACGGTAACAGACAATATGGCGGAACTACCAGCTTGCTCTGAAACAGAGGGAGATGGCGAAACGAACTCCTCGTGACTAACGACGCGAAAAAGGGCTCGGACATAGAAATTATTAGCAAGGAGATACGGGATTTAAAAACGGAATCAAAAGAAGTCCTTTGCACGTTTGGAGAAACACTGAGGAACGACGTGGAAAAAGACTTGGACGACTTCAAAGACGAAATAAATCAACAACTTGCGAAAGTCATCACCGAACAGGAGCTCCAGACCGGCAAGATCAACGAGGCTGAGTCGCGGATTGAAAAGCTAGAACGTTGGGCACAGGAAGCTAATGACGCTCTGGTCATATCACAGAACAAAAAGCTCTTCAGGACAAGTTAACTGACCTGGAGTCCAGGCCGAGGAGAAACAACCTACGTATCTATGGAGTCACTGAAGGAGAGGAGGGAGAATCTGTGGCCAAGTTTGTGGAAGACCTGCTGAAAAGCGAACTGCACCTGCCAGCACATTTTAATTTCCAAATTCAGAGAGCACACCGCTCATTTGCACAGAAGCCAGCGGACAGTGCCCAACCGAGACCAATCATTGTTAACTTTCTGGAATTTACTACCAAAGAGAGGGTCCTGAGAGAGCTATGGACAAAGAAAATAGAACTGGGGAATAAAGTACCGTCATTCCATCACGATTACGCGACAGAGATGGTCCAAAAGAGAAAGGAGTACAACACTGCTAAAAGAATCCTGAAGGAGAAGGGCATCCGCTTCCAGACGCCATTCACCAAGATGAGGACCCACTGGGATACGGGAACTCGAACCTACAACAGCGCAGAGGAGGTAAAGGAGGAATTGGCGAGACGCGGCCTGGCGGAGAAGACGGCGGTGGGGACGGGTGCGGAGGGGCCTGCGGCACTCGGTGCCCCGCACTACGACGGAGTGGCAGTGCAAGGAGGGATCCTGGAGTGGCTACGCATCAGCAGCGACACGAGCCAGAGAAAAGCTACAAGAGTTTCAAAGATTCTTTGATTAAATTCAGAGAATAAAGGGAAGAAAGCTGGTAGGGGTGTTCTAGTATGACCGGTGTTTTTAGTTGACAAATTATTAAAATTGAATTCCCATGTTAATAGAAAAGAGACTGTGGGAAGTCCGGGTCGCTCCTTTTTTTCTAACGTTGGACTCATTTAGAACGACTAAAATACTCATTGCAGGTTCAAGTGTCATTTCTAAGTTAGGTTAGATTTTTGACTGCTTTCACGCGGGCCGGACAGAGACACGCCATAGTTTGGCCATGCCTGATCTACAGGAAACACATCTCTCTCAACAAGAGCACGACACACTGAAAAGATTTGGATATAGAAATGTTTTTTTTAGCTTGTTCAGGAAAGGCCCAAAGAGAGGTGTCACAATATTAAAAAAATAAATGACAAAGAAGGGAGATATGTAATAGTCAAAGGGAAATTGGATGATAACTCAGTTACTTTGGTCCAGGGTTGGACAAGTGCTTTTTGAAATCACTGTTTGAGATCATAGCTGTGGAAAGTGAAGGAATCCTAATATGTGCAGGGGATTTCAACATGATTTAAAAGCTAAACTCGACACAACTAATGGCAACAGAAGTCAGACCCGCCTGTCGAAACTTGTCAACGTCTCTCTAGCCGAACTAGGGATGTTTGATGTTTGGAGGGACCTCCACCCGTTACAGAGGACTATTTTTTTTATTAACATTACAGACAGATACAGAATAGAGGAATGTAAAATAGGAATGACTGACTTGTACTGACACAGTATTAATTACCTTATTATTTGTCTAAATAAGAGGAAGAAAAACACACTTTGGAGATTAAATGTGTGTATGCTAAATAATCCAAAAACACTGGAGGAGGTTAAGAAAGAGATTAAATGCTCTATGGAGGAGAACATAGATAGTCCAGTAGACACTACCATACTGTGGGACACAATTAAAGCTGTGATGAGAGGGAGGTTAATAGCGAGGGCAGTCTATCAAAAAAAGACTAGATGTGGCGAGGGGGAGGGTCTGGTGGAGGTGGAGACAATTCTGAGTGGGTATAAAGGTGGGTATAAAGGAAAATTGGGGGGGGGGGCGGTTGCCTGACAACGCCACCTGGGGAGTTGCACCCCAGGAAATAAACTATAATAAAATTCCACGGGCTACACAGGTTCGTTACGCTTTGAAATTTAAGAGGACGAGACGGACTTCCAATGAAACAGCTTTATTTGACAACAATTTAAAATAGACCAGGTTTAGCTGCCTGAGTGTCAAGGAAATAAGTACCATACCAAAAAGACTGTTCAACATAAGAAAATAAGGTGAACAGGGCCAAAGAAACCAAAGAAAACTCAAAAAAGGGAATAAACAAAGCTAAGGGAATCACTACAAACCAAAATTCACGCTACGCCAACTCCTGTCCTAAAGAAAAGAGAACAAAATTAACATACTAATACCTTGAGACACCCAGGCAAGCGTTAAACAGTTAGAACGAAAGGAAAACTTTTATTTATTCTTCGCGCGCGCGCGCACACACACACACACACACACACACACACACACACACACACACACACACACACACACACACACACACACACACACACACACAGGGCCAAAACCCAAAACAAAAAGGTAACGATCACTAGGGAACAAGATATTAATGAACTAAAAAAGGAAATCAAACTATAACAAAATCGCTACTCAATAGAAAACCCAAAGTTTCACCAAAATTTCACAACAAAACAAAGAAAAGAAAACCAACCAAAGAAAGTGGTTACGCTAACAAAAGAAACAGACAAACTGAATTGTCTAAACCAAATAAACCAAAATCAAAGGAAAAGTGTCCGTGTTGTGGTGGTGACACCGCTGTTACCCGGCTAGACTGGTGCGGCAATTGATTGCGAGGACATCGCCGCCGCAACAGTAACAGAGGGGAATGGAGAAAACAGAGGAAGACGGAGCGACTGCACGCAGGCAGGGGGTTGAGACCAGCGTCCTTCCAGTACCTGTCTCGGCGCACCGGTGTTCAACTGCAAGGCAGCCTCCCCGGCGAGCGCCAGAGGAGGAGGGGGGGCCGGGGGGGCCTGCGGTGAATGCACAACGATCACGCACACACAGCACCACCTCCTGATGAACGGGCACCCGCCAGGGTTCCTCCTCCGGCTGTGCTTATGGCCCAGCCCGCTCTGGGATTGCTAGCCGAAATGCTAAGAACTGCGAAGGACAGAGTTCTCAGCGTGGACACGCCAGAGGACAGAGTGCTGACTCCAGCCTGCGCTTCTTTTTAAAAGAGCTGCTTTCACTCTGCACTCTGGCGCAGGTGTAATCAGTGCGTTTACATGCAGAGCTTAATCGGACTAAGAAATAATTTGGTTTTCTCGTCCAATCGGAGTTCTCACTTTGTCCCCCTCTCCATGCAGCTGAGAAATTTGAATTACTGACGGGAACGTGTCCTCCTCCCAACAGTAGGGGGTGGAGTGAGCCTTTTCAGCTGGTCAGCTGCTTTCGGTTGACATATTACATCATTATGATGTAGAATGATAGTTCATAATGTACGTGTTACTTACTTTGCAGATAAGCTGTACCCTATTTCTTGTGCTCATGGTTATCTTAAAAGATAACCATGAGACAAGAACATTGTTTACTGTTGGAGGGCTACAACAACACAATGTCTTCGATGCTACGCTTTGTGCCGTCGCCACGGACCCGAAACTCTCGTTCTTGTTGGATGCCGGTTCTGCGCAGACTGGTGGGAGAGTTTGTGTACAGCTTTTGCAAAGGAACGGTGTCTTCAGTTATACACACGCTCATTAAAGTGCCGACCGTGGAGGAAGCTTGTGCCGCTGCACGCCGTTTCCAGCAGAATAACAGCGAAATTATCGAAATAAAAACAAATCAGAAAAACATCTCTTTGCTGTGCTTTTATTTACAAAGTTAAAATTCTTCTAACTTATAAAAAATGTGAACGAAAAGGTAGAAATATAAATACGAAGGAATACGTATTTGTTCAGGGGTGCGCAAAGCCGGAGCCCTGCATTTGCTGCGCTACCCTTTTTGAAAAGGTCTCCGTTGCGCGTTATTTTAATATGTCCATCTCTTTTAGAAGAGAAAGCATCGCCCCGGTCTCATCCTCTCTCCAAATGTCAACA
Organism: Nelusetta ayraudi; assembly: GCF_046127955.1. Taxonomy (NCBI): domain Eukaryota; kingdom Metazoa; phylum Chordata; class Actinopteri; order Tetraodontiformes; family Monacanthidae; genus Nelusetta; species Nelusetta ayraudi. The sequence continues at coordinate 311,409 of NW_027466185.1, forward strand.
TTCTTATTCGCGTTTGCCAGGTTGTTTCGCGCCGAAGGTAATAATTCAAATTTCTCTAGTACCATGTAAACGCACTGAGGGATGCAAAGATTGCACTCCGGCGCAGGTGTGATTGATGACGCGAAGGTGGGGGCAAACCCACCTAACACATAGTTAATTAATTAATTAATTAATTAATTAATTAAAGTGCTTTTTGAACCTTTGGCCGCTCCGTAGATTGTGGAAACGGGAAATGAATTGACTCACAGCACACAGTCACACGCTTGCAGCCGGCTTGTAAGCACAACAAAAAAAAGAAAAAGACACTGAGCGTAGATGAGCACTAGGAAGGACTAACATGGATAAGGCGTCAATTGTAAATGGAAAGTTCCACTTCAAAACCCTGCCAGATGGCAGTCTTGACAGGACAAAAGTGATATGCATTTACTGTAAAGCTGTATTTAGTTTCCACCGGAGTACGAGCAGTCTTACGTTTCACTTGTCTGCGAAGCATACAGCTGACGCGGAGAGCCCTCCGCCCCCTTCTGAGGTAAAGCAAACCACGTTGGATGGTGTGGCACGGAGACCGCTGGCCGCGTCCACCACACGCCAACTTTCAACAGCGGGGGCTAAATGGGTGTGGCTACGGCTTGCAGGCCAATTAATGTGGTGGAGGACGAGGATCTGCGCGATATCATATTATTATACTGACTATGGATGAATATGACACTGACTGGATGATTATGGCACTGACTGTGGATTACTATGGATGCTAAACAGCTGTTATAGGCTATACTGCCTAACTGCACTATATCAGTTGAGTCCTGTACTGTATTGCACTGCCCCCTGGTTAATGCACACTTTATTTATTGTTTTGATTTAATTTAATTTATTTTGTGCATCACAGTTTGATGCAATGCATAAGTGTCATCCTTTTGTCTTAATGGCTGCTGAAAAAAGGGGATGAATAGTTCAAGTTGGAGTTGAAAAGTAAAATATAGAAATTTTGGTAGTACTAGTAATCATTACTATGTAATGTTACAGTTATGCCCATCTGTTATCTTTGTTGGGCTTGACTTTATGATTATTTTTCTTACCCTGTGCATCTTTTGT
>NW_027466185.1:317500-512500 GCF_046127955.1 Nelusetta ayraudi
CTGTTTTGCTTGACATCACTGGGAAAAGGGCTGATAGAGTAGTACAATTAGGAGGATTATCATACAAATGCAAAGAAAGCATACATTGAAATCCTTGAGGGTCAGTGTCAATCAATAAGGGTGCCGGAAATGTACGCAGAACGGGACGAGCTGAGGAACAAGCCACACAATTTGTCATGTATCTGTCTCTAACTGTGGCTTGTATCCATTCAATCCAAATGTTGGTATCACCATATCCCGTCGCCATCCGGACCACATCTCCTGCGGTCAGGTTTGTTACATCAATGGCGATAACCTCGGCCAACCCCCTTAACACAGGAATCGCTGTTGGTGCGGGACTTAATGCCACTGGGTCAATCCAATTAATTTCTATAATACCTTTTGGGTCCTGACCTGCTGCATTTACACCTAATACTAAAAACAATCTGTCACCTGTCCCGTCCAACCTCCTTTGTGGAGAATACTGCATATCCCTGATGGAGAGTAGCAGTGGATTTAAACCCCTATGTTTCTGTCCCCTCAACTGTCCCCTAGTAAATGTTATCTTGTCCCTATCATCCTTCGTCCAAAATGCTGGGACACTGGGACTACAGTTCCGCCCTGTATACCAATGTACATAACTCCAATTTGGACACATTTCCTGAACCACCCCTTCCCCATATAAACAAGTATAATGCACCACGCTATACATACATATATATACATCATAACTCCTCCATCCCTCCGGATTTCTACAGCCTCCTACTACATCACACAAGTCGAATTGAAATGTAATGTCACTTCCCCTAACATAATTTAACACCACCCCTGTGTAACCTAAACAAATCTCACCTATCCGCCCCTTGCACAAACCTAATAGCACAGGCAGTAATAAAACCCAAAACTTCATATTGTTTCCTGTTCATGTTCTTCACAGTTACGAAGTGATCTCCGAGGTGCAGCTGCCGGTGTGCACTGGCTCCAGTGATACCAGGTTTCACCTTTGCCCTGCAAACGAACAGTGTGGGTCGTACGCTCCACTACTTAGAATGGTCCTGTCCACCTCGGCTCAGTCCACTTTCTCTTAATGGCTTTCAAGAGAACCCACTCCGATGTGTCTGGAGTCCCCTGCTCTCCTTCACCTGCGGCTCCCGAGTTTACCTGTTGAGAGAAAACTTAAGAGAAATGCTATTAGTTTGATCACAATATGTCAAAAACAGTGATGGATTTAATAATAATTATCTGCTCTAGGTCCCGGAGAGGGAACACCCACCTGAGCTCAAAGGGGGTGAATCCTGTCCGGGAGATAACAGATCTTGCTGACATCAGGGCTATTGATAGCACCTGTGTCCACCTCATTCCACTGTGAGCATAAACCTTGCCAATTTGCTACTCAGCATTCAATTCATTTCCAGATTACTTTGTGATTAGTCATGAGAAACTGTACCAGAGCGTGTTTGAGGCCTCACGCTTCTCTTCTTCTTGGAGGTCTTTTAAATGTGAGTGCCAATCTAATCTAATTATTGTGGGAAAACCATGTGTGGATATATCAAATAATGAGAAACTTTATTATTGGTTTTTACTCGTCTACTTTTGTGGGAACCGCCTCCTGCCAGCAAGTGTATGCATCCACTGCCACCAGGAAGTATCAGAACCCATCTACCCTATCAATCAAATCTGTGTGGTCTATTAATTTTTTTTTCTCACCCTGCCATTAGTGTAGTGGAAACTTTCCCTCATATGGCCAAATTGTTAACCTCACATTGGAATGTGTACATATCAAAAATTCTTTGCTAAACAGATACCATGAATGTGTCAGATGCCTCATCATTTGTAGTTTCCCACAGTGTATTAGGCCGTGGGCCTCTTCCAAGACAGCACCTATAAGACCGGGCGGGAGAACCGGTCGGCCACCTGGGCCCCGCCAAATGCCTTCCACATTCACAGCCCCCTTTGCCTCCAAACTGTCTTCTCATGTAGGGAGGCTCCCTGTTGTAGATGAACAAGAAAATTACACGGAACTCAAAATCTCAAGGCAAACAGAAAAATGCATTGACCTAATCTAAACAAAACCATTCATATTGCGGACTGAATGCTGTCAAATTTGTCTCATGTCTTATAGCAGAGTCCGATGTCATAAGAAAAACTGATCTACCTTTCTTGCTCCCACTTCATATGCTGAACCCGTATAGTCACTCTCTTTCCCTTTCTCCTCGCACCTATGTTGTTCACCTTCCCCTGTACTATCTGCCATGTTAATCCCTTCATGTGTGGTGCAGTTCAAATCTTGTCTATCCTAGTCTGTCTGAGTGATGTCATAGTAAATGCTGCTGAGCTAACCAGTGATACTACGCTATGTGTTGTTTGCACTGTCAGGGCGTGACCCATCTCTGCATGTGCTGTTTTTTGCTGCCATGCCCCAAGCTTACGTTATGCTTACATACACTTTCCTATCTCCCCCTTTATTCTGAAAGAGAACACCGTTTACCGTGTGTTCTCCTTCAGAAATATCTAAAAGAAAAGGTCTTTATGGTCAGGGACTACCTATCTTTGGATGGCGAATATGACAACTTTGGAAACTGTGTGTCCACCCAATCTTGAACGAAGACAAGGCGTTTCATTACGTGGCCTAAATCTCTGGCCTGATGCTCAGCATGAATTGCCAATAGGTATGAGGATAGGCCTCTTCAGCCATCCCATACCACTCCATCTATGCAGCCTACCTGAGCAGCCACACACCCGGGACTCATCAACAGACAAGGGACGCATGGACCCAAAGGTCCCTTCCAGTTTGCTTTCAAATGCATCCCGTAACACTTCATTTTTATCACAATCGTAGATTTAGGAGGCATGATAGGGGTCAGCGGGCAGAGTTAAAGGTTGGAGCATAGACAACCAGGGCTTTCAGCTTTGAACAGCAACAGTCTGCCAGTTCCAGGGGATGTTCCAAGTTCCAGTTCTTTCTTTGACTGTTGCTGAATTAGCATCCATTCACATGCGACATGTGGAATTCAGTTCAGTTCATCAGGACATCTCGCTTCTGTGATCTGCCAGCGCCTCATCCATATGAACTTCTGGTCACCATCACTGAAAGTCATCACAGTGACAATCCCCCTGCGTGCACTGGCCTTGCAGAGCAGCTTCTGGACTGGGAGCTTGTTGTTGTGGAGGACCCCCAGCCTGGAGGGTGTTGCCTTGCCCTGCTGTGGGCCAAGGAAGGCGGGTCCCAGTCTCTCTGTGCTCTCTGCTGTTGTGCTCATGCACAGCTGTTTCACCACTGTCATCTTTTGTCCCCAGCAGTGACACTGATCTCAGCCGTAACCTGATGCCGCTGCCCCGCTCCTTACCCCCTTCTGCATCACCCAACTCTGCCCCCTCTAGGACTGCCCCAATAGGTGTCAGGAAATCAAATTGTCTGTGTTTGTCCCTGAGGGGGAGCCTGCTGAGGCAGCTGTTGGACCATTTGAAGGTCCTTCATTTTTCCTCCTTCCTTTAATCATTGACTCCACGCCTGGCCCCATCCAACTTGAGTTTCAACAACTGCTCCTGAGCTGACATAACGCTGTTGTTTTGCTCACCTCTTTTCTGAAGCAGAGGGGCCTGGAATGTTATCTGGACTCTTCTCTGCCTCCCTGCAGGCACCTCCTTATCACTGTCACTAATCAGTTGGTCCAGCATCCATTGACACTGCTCTTCAACAGACCAGGGATAGGGAGAAAAATCTCCCTGATCCCAACAATCTTTATTACCTTCCATTCTAATTATTTATGTATTTATTATGAAATTATTTATTTATTATGTTCCCGAGCGAGCTTGAATGTGAATGGCTCCGTCGGCCAATTCAGTGCCTCAGTGAAACAAGCTTTTAGGCTGACTTTAGTTGGCCCGGTTTCACTCTGGGGTTAATTCCCAAGGTCAACGAATCTTTTAATTCACGTTCAATTTCTCACTCATATACCACCCACACAATAATATTCCTTGGATGCCGGGCATGTCCATTCCCGTAAATTGCATTCCAAGTACCACCCTTTTACTCAGCTTATTCCCCGAACACTTCCGACATTTAACGTTATAGAAATAACAAAATGAAATTAAACCACTAAATTTATTCCTCCTAGCCTTACCTCGTCACAATTAAAACAAAACAAAAATTCAGACCGTAAGTCCTACTTTCCGAGCATTACCTCGTCGCAATTAAAACAAAACAAAAATTCAGACCGTAAGTCCTACTTTCCGAGCATTACCTCGTCGCAATTAAAACAAAACAAAAAATTCAGACCGTAGTCCTACTTTCCGAGCATTACCTCGTCGCAATTAAAACAAAACAAAAATTCAGACCGTAGTCCTACTTTCCGAGCATTACCTCGTCGCAATTAAAACAAAACAAAAATTCAGACCGTAAGTCCTACTTTCCGAGCATTACCTCGTCGCAATTAAAACAAAACAAAAAATTCAGACCGTAGTCCTACTTTCCGAGCATTACCTCGTCGCAATTAAAACAAAACAAAAATTCAGACCGTAAGTCCTACTTTCCGAGCATTACCTTGTCGCAATTAAAACAAAACAAAATTCTACAAAATGATTCCAAGTATCTTGCTCCTCTATCTAGGACACTTCACAGAACACTGACGACCACACTTTAGAATGTCCAATATGCAGCACTTTGTTTTAAACAGGTGTCTGCTTACCTTTTTTTTTGTGGCCGGCCTGTCATCATCAGATGTCCCCAGAAGTGACAGTTGTGGTGTTCAATCTCAGATTCCCTTGTCCTTCCTCATCACGTCGGGGTCACCAAATTGTTGGTTTGGTTCTTTTATCCAATCTCATGCTACCAAACCGCGTGTTCGTTGAATGAAGAGAATAGTAGACAAATGAAATCTTAAGAAGTTTTAGTAACAGAAAAAACAAGATACTTGGTACAGAGCTCCGGAGGCTTAACCCTAACAACAACAATGTGTTATCAGATGCCAAGTCTGATCTATCTGTCCCTTACGCCATCTTAAATACAGAAACAAACAGTAATAAAATATGTAGATGTCTTCTTCCATGTCGTCCTCCTATTGGCTGTCCGGTGGTGTAGCCTTCCCTGTTTTAGGCTAATCTGTGGCAGGAAACAAGTCCTTATTTGGCCGGGAGCCAAATAGTCCATCCTCCTCTTGATCTGGTCTGCTGGAAACTTTCCTGCCATAAAACCCTGAGGTGAAAAGTTCGTGTTCCCGTGCCTGAAAGGGTCACAAACTTTATGGGGCGTAACAAATGCAGTTTCTTTGCTCACCCCCACTTTGATCACCCCAAGTCACTGTTCCTGAGGCTTAATCAGTCAAACAGTATCTGTCTTTACTCCGAGGTTCTGAATGGTACTGATAAGAATGGGCAAATGATTATAAGAGGACTACATGTATTGACATTCATTACATTTAAACATTTAACTAACTGTAATACTTCTAACACATACATACAATATTTGCTAATATACTAACTCTCACTGCTATAATGCATTAAACTAAATATAGAATCACAACACTATTATAACCGTGGTCAGGACCTCCAGTGAGAAGATCCACTGGAGGACATTTAGAGCAAACAGTCAGACAACAGCAGCTTCACCACATCAGCTGAAAAATGGAGTTTGGATGCTTTCAGCTTCAAGTCGTGGACAGAAAATGATGCTCACACTGTCACACTGATGTTTTCTTCTCCAACCTTCTCTCAGCTCCAGAGGTTGGTGGTCTGCAGGAGCTTCTACAGCAGCAGAAGATCAGTCTGGAGAGGAAATGTGAACGTGTGACTGAAGGTGAAGAAGCAGGAAGTCAAACTCTCCTCAACAGCATCTACACTGAGCTCTACATCACTGAGGGACTGAGTGAGGAGGTCAACAGAGAGCATGAGGTCAAACAGCTGGAGACCAAGAAGACCAAGAAGACCAAGGAGATCCTCCACAACCGTCCAATCAGGTGCAGCCAGATCTTTGAAGCCTCACCTGAGCAGCAGGGACTCGGGGAGTCAGAGTGGTGCTGACCAGGTCTCTGGGCTGGACTGGGAAGCCTTGGGGTCCCACTGGAGGAGCTGGAGGAGGTGACTGGGTCCAGGGAAGTCTGGGGGTCTCTGCTGAGGCTGCTGCCCCCGAGACCTGACTCCGGATACGGCAGTAGAAGATGGATGGATGGATGGATGGATGGATGGATGGATGAATGCCAGGTGATAGAACATTTCATAAAAACAGACTCTGCATTATAACTTCTATTACACTCTAAAAAACTCACTCCAATATAACTGCACTCGTCCTTCTCTCACATTACATTGGATCACAATGACCAAACAACACAACAAAGACAATGATCCAACTGTACTGCCACGTCCAGACTCAGTGTAGGTCTGTAGGCCTCTTGGACCTTCATGTGAACCACTGCGTGTTGACTGGAGGTGAAACATGACTGACTGCTGTCCTCCTACCTGGACAATGCAATCTCACTTTCATTCTGCTGCAGATGGCCATTTTCATTTTACACCGTCCAAATTTACAGCTCAGGGCGCTGGGACGAATTCCAAATTGTGTGCAGATACAGGCCTACACTTCAAATAATTATGAGAAAAATCCAACGTAAAGAGAGCACTAACATTAGGAAATAGTCAACATGAAATTTCGTCTTCTACTGACACCTGCTGGTCAAATTGAATAGTTGCAAATATTGTGAACAAGTTGTCATCTAATTCTAATCCTAAACAATATGGCCATTCCAAGTCAAGTATTAAGACAATTAATCAGGTTTGTACTGCTTGATTGAACACATTCATCCCGTTCCAGTGCACTAAAACCTACTTCCCTTCAGGACCGTGTCAGCGAAGCCAAAACTTCCTTGAGTGACGCTGTTTCCCAGCATGCAATGCGAGCTAGCGATTCACAATACTATTCCATCACAAACATGGATGTAAAAAATAAAAAGGGACGAAAAATGAAACTTCAGGAACACCAACCATTGCAATACAAGCAGAACTGGGCCGGAGTTTTATATTATGTACACCATAATACAGCCTTCTGGTGGACAAGCCATACTATTTAATCCGTGTCTTCCTATGGCACTTCCGTGGGTAGAAACTCGTCGTAGAGGTCACGTGCTGGGTGCTCGTCACCCCACCAACCACCTCGGGGAAGGTCTAACAGGAGAAGCTTGCTGGCGGAAATGATGCACTACAAGTGGATGTGACGCTAATGAGTGCGATGGATGAGGTAGAGCAATGCTCCAGAACCCGATTCAGACTACTCTCCCTCCACTTTTTTTGTTTTGTATGAGCGATTAAAAAATAACAACATAATGATAATCGAATAAGCTTTAGTTTATTAATCAGAATTAAAACAAGGTTGTAGATTTGTTATAGATGAGTTCCTTTGTTGTAGTTTGGCGCTTGAAAAACTATATATGGGATGTACCATGACCTGAGGGATTTCCTCATCCCATCCCAGCTTGGTTCTGATGCTGAATGTGAATGTATCTTGCTGTACATCCCACTGAGCTCCAAGGGCCCTCTCCATAGGGAGCTGGTCTCTGTCAAGGTTAAGTGTTTTTACCTCTTTAGCTCTCTGCTCTTCAGGAATGGCGGCCAGCACCGAGCGATGATTGCTCACCCACTTATTGAGCTTAAATCCACCTCTACCGCACAGGTCTGTTAGCTGCTGGTACAGATGTATTGCTTGTTCCGCCGAGCTGACGGCCTTTAGACAATCATCCACGTAGAAATTTTGACCAACAGTGTTTATAACCTCGGCTGGGAAGTCATGCTGATTGTCGTCAGCTGCTTACACACACACACACACAGACATTTGGTGCATTTGGTGCATTTGAATGCTCGTGTGTGAGCGGCTCCTTTTCTCCCTCCTCTGGGGAGTGTGTGTGAGTGTGTGCACCCTCTGCCGTTATCTCTGTCACCCCTGTGCTCCAGCGCCCAGCGCTGTTCACACGTTTGTTTTTGTTTTTTTCTACTTGTTTCCTGTCCCTGACTTCTGCTTCAGTTTTCCAAAATGAAAAACACCTTTCATGATCTTTGATGATCTGAATTGCATATTTGTTTGTTTTTTTCTTTTTTGTAACCTTTCCCTCTGCTATCTTCAATTTATCCCAGAGGTTTCTCAATTCCTCCAAACTCAGTGATCCCCCTGCTGGGAAATCATACTTTTCAACCCAAATTCCCAACATGTCAAGACAATCTGGACCATATTTTTTCCTCATGTCGTCCACAATTGGTCCCCCCTGGGGAACAGCAGCAGCCACTTTGCTCTGGTTCTTCCCCAGCACTGTCTAGCTAGACTTATTACTCTGACTTTTCACTAAGTTTTCACAAAATTCCAAGTCAGAAAATACACAAGCGTCCCCGTGCACCCCTTTTTCTTACTCTGGAGCAAAAAGGTGGAGAAAAAACTCACCCCTCTGGTAGTTTACCTACCAGAAGCTTCCGGCTCACTTGTGGAGCGGGAATTTCAGTGTTGATTCAGAATCAACACCGACCTGACAGGCACGGTTAACGTATGCGCTCCGTCCTGCCCCGGGACCGTTCGTAGACGACAAGGAAAACAACCCACTGGTCACTGATATGTCTGAGACAAGAACAATTACTTCTCACCCGATCTCTGAATCAACATTTCCCTTCCAGGTTCGCTTGGATAGACGTGAAGCCGATCAGATCCACTTTTAGACGCCGATCCTCTCATCTCTGAATGCTTGGTTCGAGGTAGAGGGGGAACGAGGAGTTTCCTCCGTTCCTGGTCCCGGGCCCTCAACGTCCCAGAGTTCCACTGACGGGTCTCCAGCAATCCTGTTCGTGACGCCAAATTGTTGTGGAAAAGAGCGAAGAGGAATACTGGGATAATAAGTAATTTAATGAACAAACAATAAAAAAATGGATCGGCGCTCCGAGGCACAAAACACAGTAAAATGGGAGTGCGAGTGCGAGGTGTGAAGGAGGAAGAAGGTCTCTTATACACAGGACTGGGAGGGGATAAGATAAGGAAAGAACAGGGAGGAGAACAGAGAGAGACAAACCAACGACTATACGATAGTTGACCGATTTCACAGCTCATATCCTGTACAGGGAGAGGATGAGCACATCAGTGGCAGGCCATAAAACAAAGTGAAATACGATGCGTATATGTTAGCCTAGGATTATAACAGTTTACACGTGCTACTAGTGATCATACAATATAAACCAAGATAAAGAATAACACAAGAATACTCTATCATGTTCGACCCATCTTAATAACCAAGATTTGTTTTCCAGGTGCGCTTTGCTCATCTCTTTGTACCAAATATTTAGGGGAGTTTTTATAACATCACATAGATTATTAGAGTATATAGTCTTGAAAGCTTTGTCACCCAGCAGAGATTGAAGTGGGATATCTAGTTGGTCAAATTCTAGCTCCTTCCATTTTGCATCGTAACCCGCCCTGCACCAGTAGACTATATACTGCAGTTGTGCTGCTTTATAGTAGTCCTCCAAGCATGGGAGTGACATCCCTCCCTGTTAAGTGTAATGTTTTGTAGCGTACCCTTGGTTTCTTGTTCTGCCATATGAATCTAGAAATGATCCGATTCCATTCACTGAATTTCTTATTGGGTATTTCTACAGGTAGCGATTGGAGTAGAAATAACAATTGTGGTAAAATAACCATTTTTTAAGTATCTATTCGGTTGTAAAAATCAAGTACTAGGGGGGTCCAACTGTCCAGATCATTTTTAATTTTGGTCGTGATGCTACCGTAGTTTACACTATATAAATCTTTGGGGGTCTTGGGAATATGAAGACCTAGGTATTTCAAAATTCTGGTTTTCCATTTAAATTTAAAGGACTTACGTATGTTTTCTTGAGGTATGTAATTCAAAGTAAGAGTTTGAGTTTTCTCTATGTTCAATTTGTATCCCGAATATGAACCACATTGGTCGAAGGAGGGCATTAATTTAGGGAGACTGGTATCCGGGTCAGATAAAGTCACCAGGATGTCATCTGCATATAAACATGTCTTATATTCTTTCCCCTTGAATAGTATTCCCGTGATTTCTGGGTCTTCCCTAATCTTTTGAACAAGTAGCTCTATAAATAGAGCAAACAAGATGGGGCTCAGTGGGCAGCCCTGTCAGCAACCCCTCTCCAAACGGATTGTACCTGAAAGACTGCCATTTATTCTGATCCGGGCCACAGGTGAATTATATTTAGATTTTAAACATTTTATAACTGTATTGTTAAAGCCAAAACATTGCAGGACCAGGTATAAAAATTCCCATAGAACAGAGTCAAAAGCTTTTTCTGTGTCAAAGCTAATTGCTAAGGACATTGTGTTTCCTTTGCTCATTATATGGAACAGATGTATAGCTCGCCTAACATTGTCTTGTGTTTGTCTATTTTTAACAAAACCTGTCTGGTCCGTGTCAATTAGGTTAGGGATAATATTTTCTAGTGTGTTGACAATAATTGAAGTGAAAATTTTATAATCAGTGTTTAAAACTGAGATAGGTCTGTATGAGCTGCAATCTGTCCTAGCTTTCCCTGGTTTCAGTATTACAGATAATATGGCCTGTTTCCAAGATGGTGGGGTCTCGCCACCTTTTAAGACATAGTTAAAACAATTTAATAAATAGCAGTGGGGTCACAGAGTCCCTAAAAGTCTTATACCATTCTGCTGGTAAGTCCATCTCCCCCGGCTGCTTTGCTTGTTTTCAGTTTAGAAATTGCCTTGTCGACCTCTGCATTTGTAATCTCTGTAGTTAAGCACTTATTTTGTTCTGTGACAACAGATGGCAGGTCTAGGGATTTCAAAAAACTGATTGACTGTTACTGCTTCTGCTAATTTGGGTTGAGTGTATAAATTCCTGTAGTATGATTCAAAAGACTTATGTATTGCTTCTGGCTTATAACACATCTGGTTGGTGACCGGGTCCTTTACTTTATATATGGATCTTCCAGACTGTTGTTTTTTAAGTCTCCAGGCTAAGAGTTTTTTAGCACGGGGTCCATTTTCATAGTGGGTTTGTTTGATATACTTAAGTGTAAGTTCCTCCTGGTCGTTCAGTTTCTTATTTAGTTCTGATTTTACTACGGTTATTTGTTCCAATAAGGTGGGGTCGTTAGTCTCTACATGCTTCTGTTCCAGTGAGTCTAATTTACTTGTCAAGTCGTTAAGGTGTTTAAGTTTTTCTTTTTTCCTTTGTGATGCCCAACTTATAATCTTTCCACGCAATACTGCTTTTCCAGCATCCCATAAAATACTCTGTGACGTCACTGTGCTACCGTTAAGGTCTGTATATTCCTTAATTTCTTTCCTAATGTAATCTTCAAATCGGGTGTCATTTAATAGGGAGGTGTTGAGTCTCCAAATAGTGTTTTTGTGTGGGACACCTACATTTATTTTCACATATACACCTGAGTGATCTGATATGTCGCTAACACCAATTCTACAATCTAAAACCCTGTGTCTGTCTGTTCTGAACATAAAGAAATAATCGATCCTCGAGTAAACTGAATGAGGGTGAGAGTAAAAAGTCAATTGTTTAGTGGATGGATGAAAATCCCTCCATACATCAAACATACCAATCCTTTTAATCATCTTCTTAATATTTAGTGACTCAGGATTTGTTTTCTTTGTCGGGTTTGATGAGTCTAGAGTGGGATGCAGCTGTACATTCCAAGGGGACTCGTGCCACGCAAAGCTTATTCCGACCTGGCGATCCTGTTTGAATCCATTAGCAACCAGCTACATTACCCCGGGCAGCTTCACGGGTACAGGTGGATGTATGCTAAATGCAGAGAAGATGGACTGCGTGTGAGAAAAGAGTCTGTGCGTTTGGTTTTGAAGGAGCTGGATCCAAGAGGAGTGTCATTAAGGCAAGCGGGGCGTCTCAGACGGAGGAATTACTTCTCAAACTTCTCAACTTCATCTGGCACCTGGACTCATATGATGAACTGAAGCCATATGGTATTTGTGTGAATGGATGTATCGATGGCTTTTCAAGAAAAATAATCTGGCTCAATGCTTACACAACAAGTAGTGACCCAAAAGTAATTGGAGGGTGCTACATAGAAGCGGTACAGCGTTTTGGGGGGTGCCCTAGAGTTGTTCGAGGCGACCTTGGAACCGAAAATGGCCATGTTAGAGGCTTCCAGCGTTTCCTCGTCCCTGTTCAACCAGACGACACCCTCGATAGTTACTTGGAGGGGGCCAGCACCGCCAATCAAAGAACTGAATATTGGTGGGGTTTCCTGCGTGGCCAGCGCATGGAGTTCTGGTTAGCCTTGTTATCAGACCTCAGAGACAACGGGCATTTTGATGGCGAGTTTCTGGACAAAAGTCTCCTGCAGTTTTGTTGTATGGGCCTCCATACAGGTGAGTTCATGAATAACATTTTATTTTCATTTTGTGTGCATGTGTATGTGAGTGAGAGAGAGGGGAGGGAGGACAGAAACGGGTAAGGGGGTGTTGGGAAGACAGACAGACAGAGACGGGAGGAAAGGAAAAAGAATGCTAAAGAGAAGGGGTAGAAAAGGGAAAGGAACAGAGATGGAAGGGGAGAGAGATGGAACAGAAGGGTAGAAACAGAGAGGATAAGAGATGGGGAGAAAGAAGGGGGGGAGGGATGAACAGAGACAGGGAGGGAGGGAGAGGGTGGGGTTGCTCATGTGTGAATGCTGTAATTTAGTGTTTTATTTATGTTCTGCTGGCACAGCTCTTCCTAAATGTATACATTTTCTACAGGATGAGTTGGATGACACTGCACAGGTGTGGAATGCACACAACATCAGGCCATCAAGAAACCTGAACGTCCCCAGCGGTCGGCCTAATGTGACGCATGCTGTTCCTGAACTTGACCGAACAACAGATTTTCTCTCCCCTGTTGAAGATGAACACATTCAACTGTGCAAAAATGAATGTGTCTTTCGGCTGGCTGTACCATGTAATCCAGATATTTATGAACTCTGTATCATCTTTATGCCTGAGTCCCATCTTGCTCCACCAACAGATCCGTGTCAGGCTGTGAACTTGTATTTGCACCTAAGAGAGGCCATCACTGCATCTCTCTAAACCACCCGACCCTCTCCACAGGATGGACACTTATTCCACTGCAGTGCGCCTCCCCCTGACCCTATCCAGAGAATGGACGCTAAATTGTTGTGAACCTCCTGTTATTTTGTGTCTTGTTAAATCTCTAGTGTTCCTTTTAAAAATACACAGGGATATTGGTTATTTACTGCACTCCTTTGTTTCTGTTATTACGCAATCCTTATGGTGATGCTATTTACTGAATTTACTTTTTGACCTGAAGGTCGTGTGTGCAAAGAACTTAACTATGTTGTTGAAACATTGAGAAACACAGAAGCACAAAGTTACTTTAAGATTTACTTTAATTATTCTTCACTTCTATGAATTAATGAACATTAACGTGATTCTTTAAAGTCAACAATTCCTGAAAATTAAACCGGTGTTGGACACCTCGTTCTGAATGCTTGGTTAGAGTAAACAGATGGACCTGTAAGCAGTCATTTTCAAAACAACATTTTCACTTTCAACAACAAAAAAAAACACCCTCATAAAACTCTGCTGAAGCATTTACTATTCTGTAACACAAGTGTAACTATGGAAGCAGATAGTTACCATAATCCAAATTAAAATGCAATAGCAGAAATGCTTTTAAATTGTAAGAACGAAGCTGCATTATTTGACTCATAATTAAAATGGTTAATAAGTCATTCAATCTGCATTTTCATTTTCTTCTGCAAGACTGCTCATTCTTGTACTTAATTCAAATGAAAAAGGAAAACACATTTGAGATTTAATTTTCAAAACATGCACCAGCAAAGAGTTACCAAAATTCAATATGAAATGTAAAATTCAAAAATGAAAAAGCAATAGCAGAATGCTTTTTCATTTTAAGAACGAAAATGCATTATTTGACTCATAATTAAAATCATTAATAAATATTGCTATATGCATTTTCATTTTCTTATTCGTGTCGCACCTTTTATGACACAATCAAAAAGAAAACTGAGGGCATTGCTTTTTAATTTTCGTGGTCCTGCCCTGCACAAGAGTTACCACAACTCGAAAATGAAATCGCAATCTCAAAGTAAGCGCGCGGCGCAGGAAAGTGACATCAGCAGCTCTCCACCTGTGGGTATGGCGGTATGACGCCAAGTGTCATTTGCCTCCTGTTATGTGTAAATTCTAATGTTTGTGAAAAAGAGAAAGATATATATATATATATATATATATATATTTTTTTTTTATTTATTTAAAAAGAAAAGAAAAGAAAAAAAAGGTATGGCGGTATGACACCACTTTGCCATCGTTACTTCTTTCACGTCATTGAAGTTGCCGGTAATCGAGATTTAAATCGCAGAAAAACGTGGACCACTGACAGATCTCGCACCAGCATCTGCCACCAGTCGACGGATTGATCTGTTGCTTCGCATCCTTCGTCGGATGGACTGGTGGCCGACGCCGAACAGCTGTTACTCCACCCATGTAACAAATAGCTTTAGCTTTGATGTTGTGCTGGTGCATCAAGGTGTTCCTTAACTGACAACAGGTTGGCTAGGGCAACCTTGTTTGCGTCCGTATCTGGGACGGCAGAATACCTGCTCAACTCGGTCCCGAGCATCAGATTCAGATACACTATTCAACTCCACCTGGGAAGCTAAATCCAGCAGGGTTTGAACAATTGTGTCAATGTGCGCCATGCTCAAATCTGTCCGACCAACGAGATCCGTCAGTGGTCCACGTTTTTCGGCGATTTAAATCTCGTTTACCGGCAACTTCAATGACGTGAAAAGTAACGATGGCAAAGTGGTGTCATACCGCTATACCTTTTTTTTTTTTTTTTTTTTTTTTTTTAAATATACAGTATATATATACATTTATTAAATTCACAAACATTAGAATTTACACATAACAGGAGGCAAATGACACTTGGCGTCATACCGCCATACCCACAGCGGAGGTGGAGAGCTGCTGACGCCACTTTCCTGCGCCGCGCGCTTACTTTGAGATTGCGACTTCATTTTCGAGTTGTGGTAACTCTTGTGCAGGGCAGGACCATGAAAATTAAAAAGCAATGCTCTCAGTTTTCTTTTTGATTGTGTCATAAAAGGTGCGACACGAATAAGAAAATGAAAATGCATATAGGAATATTTATTAATGATTTTAATTATGAGTCAAATAATGCAGCTTTGTTCTTAAAATGAAGAAGCATTCTGCTATTGCTTTTTCATTTTTGAATTTTACATTTCATATTGAATTTTGGTAACTCTTTGCTGGTGCATGTTTTGAAAATTAAATCTCAAATGTGTTTTCCTTCATTTGAATTAAGTACAAGAATGAGCAGTCTTGAAGAAGAAAATGAAAATGCAGATTGAATGACTTATTAACCATTTTAATTATGAGTCAAATAATGCAGCTTCGTTCTTAAAATGAAAAAGCATTTCTGTTATTATATTCTTATTTTAATTTGGATTATGGTAACTGCTTCCATATAAAACAAATACATCCATAAATATATACAATGTGAGAATTGTTTCTTGCAAGAGCTGTACTTCAACCCATGACCATCGATAAAAGTGTACACATCTAATCGTAAACAATCTGCTGCAACCTGAATTTCCACTTCTGTGTCTATAAACCAGTCACAGCTTGACTGATGGCTCTGAAGAAGCAGTTTCCATCAGCCTCTACATTCTCATTTGTACACGGCGAACCTAATGGGCCATTGCAATCAGAAATTGGAAAACTTGCACGGTCCAAATGAATCTTCAAGTTTTTGCAAAGGTCTAAACAAACATCAACATCAAGGGGAGAGAAGTTACACTCTTCATTGGTCACAGCACTGACAAACTCTACGTCAGAATTATCCATGTCAGAGTGAGGAGTTTTGCTCTTCTGAAGTGACTCACTGTTGCCAGCTGGTGCTGGAATTTTAAACCGTGACCATGCAGAACCTTGGCTAATCTAATACCAGTGCCATGATCTGCCACTGCATCTTCACTAGTACTAACTGATGATGGATCACAAATCACATGTGCGAGGCGTAGAACGAGCGGAGCAGTCAAAGGCAACAGAAGAAGAAAGAAAAGCCTCCTTAGCTTAGTTGATCTTCTGTGTTGCCTCCTGGACGGTGCTGGCCTCCTCTGGCTTGGTGCTGGCAACCACGGGAGCCACAGGAACCACGGGCACAGCTCTGGTCATCTGTGGCGTCGCCTCCACCTGATTAAAATAAGAAAGATGTGATTTTATGCCAATAAACATAGAAAGGAAAACACTAGGCTTTACACGATCACGATTTTTGTGCCGATCACCGATCAGTGAGTTTAAATAAACCGATCACCGATCACCGATCCGATCAGGTTAGGGGCAATAAATACTTGTTTCTGTACACCCCTTGCCTTCTCACGAGCACCGTCTAAAGTTGTTTGCTTTAGCATCCGTTTCACAGTTTGCTTTTCTTTTTCTTTCTCCGCATGTTTCTTGAACTCGACATGCTCCTCCGTGTGTATCTTTTCCAAGTGCCTGATTAAATTTGTGGTGTTGAAATTTTTTGCCAAAGTTCCCCCGCGAGGTACTGTAGCGTTGCATATATTGCAGATTCAAAGAAACTTTATTGTCCGTCACATAGCGACAGTACTCAAAACAGGAAGAGGCACGAAGACGAAAATGAAGGTTTTTGAATCATGAATCATTAGCTCTCGGTGTTATGCCCCGGCCTAGGGGGAACCAGGACACAACATAAAGGCCCCCCCCCTTCTCCCAGCTCTCAAATTAGACAAAGGTGCTTCGTCCACAGGATGGTTTTTATTAAACGTCACCATCATTTCACTGGCGTCAGGGAGGGCATGGCCAAAACAACAAACAAAATGTCTCTCTTATGGATCTTACCTATGAAGAAAACAATCAAATAAATGACAGTCAAACTAACCTCCTTAACTAAAACACAGGAGAAAAGGGTCACAACACAAATGGCTTCCCTCCCCTACGGGCTACGTGGACACAAAGGGAACTGAAATAGATTACAAAACAGAATTGATGGCTGAACACAGAATGCTGCTGCTGCGGCACATGGCCTCTGGTTGGGAGCTGGGAGAAGGACAAAGAGACCGAGGTGTTGAAGTCCTCCTCCTTTAATATTGGCACCAGCCAATCACCTTTCCGCACCTGGAACAAGCAAAAAAAAAGGGAACACAGGATCTACTGCGCCATCTAGTGCCCAAACGGACACACAGCAGACAAAAGGAACTGACAACAATGTAAACCCAAATCTATACATTTACATAACACTCGGATACAAACAAATAAACATGTCGATGCTGTGAAACTACTCTGGAGGAAATGAGACAGATTAAAAAAGTTTCAACACGACCATGACGTCATTGATCGGTGATTCATGACATGACGCCCGATCACGAACGTTTCAAAAAATGCCAAATATCGGCCGATCCGATACAGCCGATAAGATGGGTGTAAAGCCTAGAAAACACACACAGGTGATGAAGTGGAAATGAATAAGTACAAACCTGCTGCACTGCTGTGACATTGCTGGAGGCAGACTCAGTCATGTGGACAGTTGAACGTGTTGCCCACACCTGCAAATACAAGGACACAAAGTAACGTTTAAAGAACTGCATTTATTGTCCTATCACAAAGATGCACACAATGAAATACACATATCCCAAATACCAACATGTCACTTGTTTGTTTTGGTTTTTGAGGCAACGCGTGCTGATCGACGTCTCAGGCTAGACATCTGGAAGAACATAAAGAAATGAATTCATAAACAAATTAACACACTAATTAAACTGTACATGTACTGTACATATGTGATCTTGTGTTGATAATAGGGGTGGGGCGATACGGCTAACCCACGATTCGATACTGTGACGATATTTGGCCCACGATAATGACAACATCACGACACACGATATCTTCGATATCTTCGAAATTTTGCCGACGATATGTGACTGAAAAAGAAAAGAATACCCATAAAAAGGAAAATGCCTGTGATCTTGCATTTATTCCAAAACTTTGTATAATGTACAAACAAACGTGCACTGCACAAGCAAACATATTAAAGTGCATGAACATTAATAACTTTCTTGTAAACAAGGACAGTGCTTTCTGGTAATGTAAAGTCAGTAGCAACTTGTTTTATCTCAACTTGGGGACTTGGGATATACAAACCGACGGGAAGATGAAAGAGGGAAAAAAATCCTTTCACTGCCCCGATTCTGAAAATCAATAAAAGAAATGATGCAGACAAAATAAATAAATAAATAAACGCGTCCCCAAAATATACGGGACAAAGTGAAGTGCGTCCCCCATCAGTTCATTACGGGACAGGCTTTTTAGTTGCCAAATATGGGACAATCGCGTATTTTACGGGAGGGTTGGCAACCCTATCTAGACCACAGACGGATATTAAATGAGGTTTTGTCATTTTCCATAAAAAACGGGACAAATTGTGTCCTGGGAGAGATTTTATCTTTCCCGGGACAGGTGGTGAAAAAAGAGAACAATTCTAGGAAAAACGGGACGGGTGATAGCGAACGAGGCAGCTCTGCAGATTCGTAGTGTTGCCATTGTATTTTACCTTCGCAAAACAGTTGTTGCAGATTGCATATTCTTTATGAAGCTTCCTCCCGTCATCCGTCTCGTAAAAGCCAAAGTGGGTCCACACTTTAGAGTGGTAACTTGCGGGTGGGTCTTTGATTTGTTTTCCGTTGTTGGTATTTTCCGCCGTTCATGCATGTGCTCTTCCGTTGTTAACTCGTCTTATTCACCGGCCGCTGCTTACGCCTACTTGACTCTTACGGGATTAGCGCCCCCACAAACAGGACAGGAGAGATTAATAGTTGACGGTGACAACGGGGTAAATCCATAATGTGTGTTGAAATAAAATATTGACATTTGCCGTCAGTGTATCGATTATTTATTGCGACAGAAAGCACAACAATATTAGTTGATAAGTGTATGAATAATTGTGTGAATGTTACCGTGGCAGCTGGGGAAACCCTGCCAGATGACTCCACGACGGTCTCCATGTGGTCCAGCAGCACAGCCTCACTGAACCACACGGGATTGGACGGGATGTCTGTGTGAAATGCAGTCTCAACAACTCTTGGTACTGTCTATAAAAAAAAGAGGAGAGGAAATCAGAGTCAACTTAGGATAAGTGTTCATTTTTAAAATAAAAAGTTGCACAGTTTGACAAATACACGATTGGAGGGAAAAAAAAAAGAGGGATGAACAGGTTACCTCAACCTCCTGTCCAACAAGAGTCCATTACAGGTCCATACACTGGCATGTAGACAGGACCTGTCACAACCACTCTGGGAGACACCCTGGGCGATGATTGGTTGTGGCACAACACCCCTGGCCTAGGTGAAGGGGGTGCGAGCTGATGGAGCATGCAGCATGCAGACGCTCCACCAAAATCAGTCCTGAGGTGCACCTAAACAGAAAACAACATGTTAACACATATTTGTCATATCAAATGAAGAGCAAGTAAGGCTGAAGAAGGCAAAACTTACACCATCATAACACCACCATGTACAGCTGACGAAGGGGGAGGTGATCGGCCATATACACAAATGTTAAACCTGGAAGAAGTGTCACATAATCAATTATGTAATCACACAATTCTAAGAAATATCTGTTAGCACAGTGTCACTGAAGAGAAAAAAATACAACAAAAATATGTATTTTACACACCCATGCGTGCAGCAACACGATGATATACTTGACGTAGCGCTGTTTGTAGTTCTGGCTTGACAGTCAGGCGAGGTGGAAAGTCAAGCACAAACACCTACAAAATAGTTGTATAAAAAAAAAAACCCAAACAAACATAAAAATGCAAAATAAATTCATGAATATTCTTGTTATTGAACTATGGATCATGGAATTACTTGATATTCATAAAACAAAGTGGCGATGACATTCATGTGTTCAAATTTGTTTGTCACAGCAGATAAACAAACCTTGGGCCAGCGGTCCAACACAGTTGCCAGTAGCGCAGCAAAATCCTGGGCGGAGTCTGTTACAAGCCCGTGTTCAAGGTTGTTGCGCGGGTAGAGAACACAAAACCATCCACAAGTGGACAGAGATGTGAGTCTCCCACCAGCAGAACAAAAACATAAAGAAACTCGTGGCTTGACAAAATCACGACCCATACCTTCTTGTCTGGTTGCTGGGCCTTAAGAACGAACTTGCACTGTTTTGTCAGTCAGGAGCAAAACGGGCCATCTTCGCACCCAGGTCGCTGACCAGTACCGCGCCCTGTGTAAATTGACAAAAAAGAAAAATCTAAATATGTTTTTGTAAGATTTATTTGGAATACAACATAACAACACAGGCAGAACATGAAATCATGAACGTGGAAGTACTCACGACGTTCAAAGTCCTTCCGAGGTGGAAAAGGTGTCCAATCCTGTTTTTGCTCCAGGCGTCGTTTCATGGCCAGAGAGCGACGGAATGCCTTGGTGTTCGGCATCTGAACAATGAAATGAAAGATTGTGTCATTTTCAAAGAAGGACAATGATAACACAAGTTTACAGAAAGGTTTCTGTACCTTTGCAGCTGGAGACGATGAGCTTAAATCAATAAAGCAAAAGAAAATGTGTATGTGTACTCTTGGACCCTAACCCTAATGCCATACAAGTCTATGGGGTGAAATTTCAACTTTGTCCTACAGATATGGGGCTACTTGCTTTTTCATCAGGAGCCCCCAAGAAGCACCCACGCCAAATTTGGGGCTTCTAGTACTTGAGGAACCCCGAAACCCTAACCCTAATTTCAGCTAACCCTAACCCTAACCCTAACCCTAGTTTCAGCCTTATTGTTAACCCTAATTCAATGCAAGTCTATGGGGTGAATTTTCAACTTTGTCCTACAGACATGGGGCCACTTGCTTTTTCATCAGGAGCCCCCAAGAAGCGCCCACGCTAGATTTGGAGCTTCTAGCCAATGAGGAAAAATTTGGAGCAGACACTTAAGGCACTTAAGATCCTCAAAGGACTGTTGCCACTCACTAGACCAAACAAATGGTTTCAATGGACAGGTTAATTCTTCTCTCGTGGCCGGCAGCTCCACTGCCTTGGTGCTGGAGATGCCCGCTTAGGGGCGCCGCCAGGAATTTTGGGCCCCCTTCAAAAAAACAAAAACAAATGGGCCTCCTTTGCGCAGCGCTTGTCAAAAGCTTCACATCACTCTAAAAATACAGTATAGTTCAATAATAGTGCTTGAGTCCATCTTGACAGTGTCAATGTATTTTTATTGTGAATTCTCCACAAAGCAAACTCTTAACATTGATGAATGATTCATGAAAAAACACTTGATGTCTCTCGGACAAAGTTGAGCTTTGACCTTCATAGACTTGCACTGCATTAGGGTTTAGCGATAAGGCTGGAATTAGAGTGAGGGTTTTGGGGTTCCTCAAGAACTAGAAGCCCCAAATTTGGCGTGTGCGCTTCTTGGGGGCTCCTGATGAAAAAGGAAGTGGCCCCATGTCTCTAGGACAAAGTTGACTTTTGACCCTCATAGACTTGTATGGCATTAGGGTTAGCGATAAGGCTGGAATTAGAGTGAGGGTTTCGGGGTTCCTCATGGGCTAGAAGCCCCAAATTTGGTGTGGGTATGTCCAGGAGGATCCTGATGAACCTGAAAGTGGCCCCATGTCCCTAGGACAAAGTTGACCTTTGACCCTCATAGACTTGTATGGCATTAGGGTTATCGATAAGCAATACAAACCTGGTGAGTTTAAGACTTAGTGACTCTACGTACATGAATGTATGGGGTACCCCGTCCTTACCTTGTTCCAACCTTCCCTCCACAAACCTGGCTGTCCAGTGCCGAAGTCAAAGTGAGAGAGAGAACAAAGAAGGAGGAGGGCCTGTGACGCCGCTGCTGATTGGCTCGTTGGTCGGTTGAATGAGCCAATTCTAGAGCTCCCCTCGGTGTCCACACACTGCAAAATATATCTAAGAAACAAACACTTAAATTGAGAAAGAACAGGCTAGAAACAAGTCAAATTATCTGCCAATGCAGTAAGATATTTAGACTTGGTAAGATTTCTTAAAATAAGACGATATATCTAGGCATTTGAAGAATGGAAAAACTCTTGAAATAAACAGTAAAGCACTCATTCCAAGGACTGTACTAAGTCAAATAAACTTGATACTAGCTTCTCAATTCTTTTTTCACGTTTGCTTCTTTCTTAATTTGAATGAAAAGATCTTAAAACCAGACCTACTAACAGTGCAATTCTTCTTAATTTAAGTGTTCACAATATTAGCTTTTTTTTCTCAAAATGAGACAAAGCATCCACCCCCCCTACGCCCACTCCCCCCCAAATAAAATAATTAAGCAAACAGAATTAATATTGTCAACAACTATTTATTCACTTAAATTGCTGACAGTGCCTTCACTGCCTTGTAATAAAAACGTCACTAAGGCATTGCATCTTAAAACAACCTCAAGCAATCATTTCTAGAACGCAAGTAACAATTGTTACAATATTCACCGTCATCATTATTGAATATTGATTCAGATTCCCTGACACTCAGTTACACACAAAAAAAAAAACAGTATGGGGACAGCATATAGTGTTCCTATCACCACTGATAACATGTTTGTTCCAACAGACTCCCACCCACCCTCAAGTTACAACTACCAGGGGAGTGTATCGCTACCTATGCCTAGTACACAGCTATACTCCCCAATTTCCATTCTGCCATGGTCTTTTTTGTATGAGGCTGTGGTGTCTCACTCATGGATAGTGTCCTGTAGCACTTCTGTCTGAATGACAGAGAGAAGGGTTGCCACACACTTTTGGATATGTGAGGTGCAGGGCATAGTCGTAACCCATCAGATGAAGCAGACGGTCACTCAAGTCTTCCTTGGCAAGCGTGGTGGCGGGAGTGGCTCCAAGACAGATGAGACAGCGGGTCCCATCAAACAGCAACACAGGAAAGACCTCTTCTGCGAGTACATTATGGGATCTTCTGTTGGCTAAAGAAAAAGAAGAAGGAAACGCCACATCCATGCATGGAACTATGAAGTGTTGAATGTGAGAAAATGCGAACACCTGAATGACATGAAGCAGTGCCTCACTGGCATGTCCCAGCTTCTTCGGTGGTGGACTTGGTGAAGGAAAGAGTGTGGGGAGTGCCCTGAGCAGCGCGATGGAATATTCCACTGGAATAGAAGAAATAAACTTTGAGTTCAAAGTTAGTCTTCCTAAAAATGAGTCTTATTAGGTTTGTGTTGATCACAAAAAAAATCTTATTTTTTCAGCATGAAGAGTATTACCATTCTGCATCTATTCATTCAGCGCAACATAAACCATCCTATGTCCAAGGAAACAGCTACACAGTCAATTAGAGACACAGCAAAATGACTCAACTGAACTACATCCAGCGTTATGCGTGGCATCATCACTTGATTTTTTTCCCAAACACCATAAAATTACACATTGGTGCAGAAGTCTTCTCATCTCATTTTTTAGTTCATCAATGAATTTTCTGTTGCCCTTATCCAGAATGCGCCACAGCTCATTCATCGCCTATTAATGCAAGTCAGTGTTAAAATCTGCAAAAATGCTTGCTTAAATGGACATGAATGGACATCCGGTTTGGATGTCCATTTAATTTCTCCTCAATCTGGCAGGGAAAAAAAATCATCATATTAAGGTCACAATTAGGACAAGCTAGCCTTCCGACTCAAGGTCCGTTTTTTTACAATGCCCATCTGCCATGGATCCCAAAGTTCCCATGCAATTAAAAGTTGTGACACCTTAGCTGAATGATAACCCTAGACAGCTCAACGGATTGCTAGTCATACAGACAACAATCAAAATTGGAGTGAAACTTGTAACCACAATGCCTGCAACATGGTGGTACTTATGGTAATAATCATCAAATACCAGTGTTCTTCGTGACAAAATGACAACATCTGATAGGATTGTGCCACCTTGAACTGCAATCAACTTAAATTTTGATAAAAACAAGCAAATTGTACCTAAACTACATCTTCAATCAATCCAATTTGAGCACCCTCTACCCCATAAACTGAAGATACTGCAATACAAACTTGGTAGTACAGTATTTCGTCATGCCACATATAACTAGGAATGCTAATTGCTTGTTCATATGACTAGAATTGCAGTACATCAATCCAATACAAAATACACACTTGTGACACTTGTCATCAAGCTCATAAATCCATCGAGTCGAGATGAGCACGTGCACGGAGTCGGACTCCGTGAGTTCACATAAACAGAGCATTGCGTTTGCATAAATTATGCACGGCTATCGAGCAAGAAGCCGAGTCCGATTTGGTGCACACAACCACACTATAATGCCTCTCAATGTCCTAACCCATGCCACGCAACACAAACGTGAGGGACCGATTTGAGTTTCTCACGGGACCAGCAGTGAAGTCACAACCGTCGCCCCACATGAAATGTCGCAGCAGGAGCCTGAGGATTTTCTGAGTCAACATGCTGATCAACAGGTAACGTAATGTTGGCTTCCTTGACGACATTAGACAACTCCCTGTTTATATTTTATCCATATTTTAGTACAAAGCCTCCTTGTTTTATGATCTGCTCCTGTTTGACTTGTTCGGTTTTTGTTTTGACATTATGCTGTTAGTGTTTATTTCAAATTAACAAGAAGTACCGGTACAGATAGTAGGAAATTAATATAACACTTGCGTCAAACAAAGAATAACTAACTGTACATATCATGTCTACAGGAAGGAGCTGGTACATTAAGTGAGAATATTCATGAATATTAAGAGAAGATATATTCAAGGTTGTCCTGAGGTCAACTGTACCAACCATTGCCAGACCTTATGGAGCAATTTGATGTTATTGTACAGTAAAAATGGAATATTGGAGCTGTCGCAAAAAAAAAAAAAAAAAGCCAACTTTAAGGCTTAATATCTCCAAAATGATACTGTACATATGCTTGATAATGACTGAGGATATAGTCAGGGTATTCCTCAGGTCAACTGTACCAACCACTGACAGAAATTATGGAGCAAAGCAATGTTACTGTACAGTAAAAAATTGAGTACTGGGCCCTTTTTGCCTGTTTGAAAAGCTAAAAAAAAAAGGAAAACAACAACTTTGAGGCTTAATATCTCCAAAATGGTACATTAAATATGCCTTATAATGATTGAAGATATATTCAAGGTTGTCCTGAGGTCAACTGTACCAACCATTGACAGAGCTTATGGAGCAATTTGATCTTATTGTACAGTAAAAATGGAATATTGGAGCTGTCGCAAAACAAAACAAAAAGCCAACTTTAAGGCTTATTATCTCCAAAATGATACTGTACATATGCTTGATAATGACTGAGGATATAGTCAGGGTATTCCTCAGGTCAACTGTACCAACCACTGACAGAAATTATGGAGCAAAGCAATGTTACTGTACAGTAAAAAATTGAGTACTGGGCCCTTTTTGCCTGTTTGAAAAGCTAAAAAAAAAAGGAAAACAACAACTTTGAGGCTTAATATCTCCAGAATGGTACATTAAATATGCCTTATAATGATTGAAGATATATTCAAGGTTGTCCTGAGGTCAACTGTACCAACCATTGACAGAGCTTATGGAGCAATTTGATCTTATTGTACAGTAAAAATGGAATATTGGAGCTGTCGCAAAACAAAACAAAAAGCCAACTTTAAGGCTTATTATCTACAAAATGATACAGTAATCAATCACATTTAGAAATCAAATGTTTCTAAATGTCTTGCTGTCATCGCTTCATCCCACCGCCACGCTTAAGACCTGGACTAGTCCTATCGGCAGATTGTCCATCGAGCTAGGCTCTTGCCTTCCAAAGCATGGACACTTACACTCCACATGGACAGCAGCCTTGAATTAGTTCCTATTCTTTGTGTTTATATCCTTTTTGCCTGGTTGGTGTATCTGTTTTTCACTCTGTCCTGTCTGCCACCCTGGCTCACTCTGCTCCTTTTTCTCTTTCTCTGTCTCTCCTCTATCTTTATACTTCACCCCAACTACTCATAGGCAGACGCTTTGAGACGCCTTTGGCTGTGATTTAGCGCTGTACAAATAAAAGTTCATTATTATTATTATTTATTATTATTAAATGTCAAGTCAGTAATGTCAAGTCAGTGCTTGATGTGTCATCAGCAGGCGTCGGCGTCAGTAATGGGGCATCTGCGGGTTTCGGGCAGAATCGCCAGGCGTTGGGAAGCGTTGGCGGGTGTTAGGGGCTCGTGGCCAGGTGGCGGACGTCACGGCAGGCAGTGGCCAGGTGGGCTCAGTCCCGCAAACGCTGCTTACAGCTTTAATTTTGTATTGCTTTGATAACATTGTTTAAGTTGAGTTTAAATTTACACTATTTTTTTTTCTTAGCTGCTAATTGTTCAAAAATGCTGATGTTAAAAGTGTGTTTGCACAGTAAATGTTATGGCACTTTAATTCATATGGCAGTACATTTAAAATAACTGGCCGTCAAGTTCCAGGAACTGACAAACTGCACTGAGTTGAGTGAGATTCTCCAAAGGAACTCCAGTATAAATGTGGACTTTACATTCTAGTCCCCTGTGAAGAAAAACCCAAAAGTGAACGTTTTTGTGCCTCACCCTTTCTAACTGGGACATTTGCAAGGGAACGCAGACTGGTTATGCTGCTCCCTGATAAAAGAAAAATGTTTCTGCTGTTACCTCAGAAATTGCCTGTTATTATTGTGGCTCAGGATTTTGTAGGTAGATTTTTTTTATTTTTCATAAGGAACAGGATAACAGTAATGCCCTGGCATTGGCAATAAGCTTTAATTTTGTATTTGCATTTTTTTTAACTTTAGATTTACATTAAAAATGTTTCTGTGTAAAGTGCTGATGTTAACTGTTTGCACGATAAATGTTATGGTGCTTTCGTTTATATGGCAGAACATTTAAATTAAAGTGTATGAAAGACTTCTTTTAAATTCATTATTGGCTTTTGCGTATACGACGTGATTAATCGTGATTAATCAGGTAAATCATGCGATTAATTGCGATTAAAATTTTTAATCGTTGCCCAGCCCCAGTAAAAACATTTTTCTGGTGCCAGCATTTCGTGAGGCAGAAGTTGATTCATACTTCAGTGCCTTGGAGCGAATAGCTTCGCCACTCAACTGGCCAAGAGACATGTGGCCTGTCTTTCTCCAATGCAAGCGGGTGGGAAAAGCACAGGAGTTGGTGTCTGCTCTTTTCTTAGAAGACAGCCTGCAATATGATGTTGGAAAGGAAGCAATTTTTCCTGCTTATGAGCTTGTTCCTGAGCCCTACCGGCAAAAGTTTAGGAACCATAGAAAATCTAGTGGTCAAACCTTTGTCGAGTTTGCATGGGAGAAAAGCAACCTCTTTGATAAATGGTGTGCAGCTAATGATGTCAAAAATGACTTTGAGTCACTCCGTGAGCTCGTTCTTTTAGAAGATTTTAAAGACTCTTTGCCAGAGAAGGTGGTAATGTTCTTGAATGAACAGAAAGTGTCGTCACTGTCCAAGGCTGCTGTCCTCGCAGATGAGTTTGTGTTGACCCACAAAAATGTCATCTCATCTTCCCCCCCGATCGGACAGGCCTTCTGCTTCTCGTCCCACAAGAGCCGAGTCTAGCCACCTCCCCCTTGAAAAGGCTAGAGGGAAGGGACTTCTGGTTTGGCCATAAAGCGGTAGACTGCGCGACACCAGGGCTCTCGACCGTCTAGGGTAAAAACTCCCCGAAAAGTTGAATGACTATTGTCAGATATCATATTAACTACAAAGTGATCAGGGGAACGTTGGAATGGGAAGGAAAACTCCATTCAACCAAAACAGAAACACGGTAACAGACAATATGGCGGAACTACCAGCTTGCTCTGAAACAGAGGGAGATGGCGAAACGAACTCCTCGTGACTAACAACGCGGAAAAGGGCTCGGACATAAAAATTATTAGCAAGGAGATACGGGATTTAAAAACGGAACCAAAGAAGTCCTTCGCACGTTTGGAGAAACACTGTGGAACGACGTGGAAAAAGACTTGGACGACTTCAAACACGAAATAAATCAACAACTTGCGAAAGTCATCACCGAACAGGAGCTCCAGACCGGCAAGATCAACGAGGCTGAGTTGCGGATTGAAAAGCTAGAACGTTGGGCACAGGAAGCTAATGACGCTCTGGTCATATCACTGAGAGAACAAAAAGCTCTTCAGGACAAGTTAACTGACCTGGAGTCCAGGCCGAGGAGAAACAACCTACGTATCTATGGAGTCACTGAAGGAGAGGAGGGAGAATCTGTGGCCAAGTTTGTGGAAGACCTGCTGAAAAGCGAACTGCACCTGCAAGCACATTTTAATTTCCAAATTCAGAGAGCACACCGCTCACTTGCACAGAAGCCAGCGGACGGTGCCCAACCGAGACCCATCATTGTTAACTTTCTGGAATTTACTACCAAAGAGAGGGTCCTGAGAGAGCTATGGACAAAGAAAATAGAACTGGGGAATAAAGTACCGTCATTCCATCACGATTACGCGACAGAGATGGTCCAAAAGAGAAAGGAGTACAACACTGCTAAAAGAATCCTGAAGGAGAAGGGCATCTGCTTCCAGACGCCATTCACCAAGATGAGGACCCACTGGGATACGGGAACTCGAACCTACAACAGCGCAGAGGAGGTAAAGGAGGAATTGGCGAGACGCGGCCTGGCGGAGAAGACGGCGGTGGGGACGGGTGCGGAGGGGCCTGCGGCACTCGGTGCCCCGCACTACGACGGAGTGGCAGTGCAAGGAGGGATCCTGGAGGGGCTACGCATCAGCAGCGACACGAGCCAGAGAAAAGCTACAAGAGTTTCAAAGATTCTTTGATTAAATTCAGAGAATAAAGGGAAGAAAGCTGGTAGGGATGTTCTAGTATGACGGGTGTTTTTAAGTTGACAAATTATTAAAATTGAATTCCCATGTTAATAGAAAAGAGACTGTGGGAAGTCCGGGTTGCTCCTTTTTTTCTAACGTTGGACTCATTTAGAACGACTAAAATACTCATTGCAGGTTCAAGTGTCATTTCTGAGTTAGGTTAGATTTTTGACTGCCTTCACGCGGGCCGGAGAGAGACACGCCGTAGTTTGGCCATGCCTGATCTACAGGAAACACATCTCTCTCAACAAGAGCTAAATCAACATGATTTAAAAGCTAAACTCGACACAACTAATGGCAACAGAAGTCAGACCCGCCTGTCGAAACTTGTCAACGTCTCTCTAGCCGAACTTGGGATGTTTGATGTTTGGAGGGACCTCCACCCGTTACAGAGGACTATTTTTTTTATTAACATTACAGACAGATACAGAATAGAGGAATGTAAAATAGGAACGACTGACTTGTCCTGACACAGTATTAATTACCTTATTATTTGTCTAAATAAGAGGAAGAAAAACACACTTTGGAGATTAAATGTGGGTATGCTAAATAATCCAAAAACACTGGAGGAGGTTAAGAAAGAGATTAAATGCTCTATGGAGGAGAACATAGATAGTCCAGTAGACACTACCATACTGTGGGACACAATTAAAGCTGTGATGAGAGGGAGGTTAATAGCGAGGGCAGCCTATCAAAAAAAGACTAGATGTGGCGAGGGGGAGGGTCTGGCGGAGGTGGAGACAATTCAGATGGTGGGTATAAAGGAAAATTGGGGGGACAATGCCACCTGGGGAGTTGCAGGAAGAGCTTAATCGGACTAAGAAATAATTTGGTTTTCTCGTCCAATCTGAGATCTCACCTTGTCCCCCTATACATGCAGCTGAGAAATTTGAATTACTGACGGGAACGTGTCCTCCTCCCAACAGTAGGGGGTGGAGTGAGCCTTTTCAGCTGGTCAGCTGCTTTCGGTTGACATATTACATCATTACAATATAGAATGACAGTTCATAATGTACGTGTTACTTACTTTGCAGATAAGCTGTACCCTATTTCTTGTGCTCATGGTTATTTTAAAAGATAACCATGAGACAAGAACGTTGTTTGCTGTTGGAGGGCTAAAACAACACAATGTCTTCGATGCTACGCTTTGTGCCGTCGCCACGGACCCCAAACTCTCGTTCTTGTTGGATGCGGGTTCTTCGCAGACTGGTGGGAGAGTTTGTGTACAGGTTTTGCAAAGGAACGGTGTCTTCAGTTATACACACGCTCATTAAAGTGCCGACCGTGGAGGAAGCTTGTGCCGCTGCACGCCGTTTCCAGCAGAATAACAGCGAAATTATCGAAATGAAAACAAATCAGAAAAACATCTCTTTGCTGTGCTTTTATTTACAAAGTTGAAATTCTTCTAACTTACAAAAAATGTGAACGAAAAGGTAGAAATATAAATACGAAGGAATACGTATTTGTTCAGGGCTGCGCAAAGCCGTGCATTTGCTGCGCTACCCTTTTAAAAAAGGTCTCTGTTGTGTGTTATTTTAATATGTCCATCTCTTTTAGAAGAGAAAGCATCGCCCCGGTCTCATCCTCTCTCCAAATGTCAACATTCTTATTCGCGTTTGCTGGTTGTTTCACGCTGTCTGTTTTGTTAGACGACGTAGTTGTGCGGTGGCGCGTGCACACTTGCGTTGTCCAGTTAATAGTCCGACTAAGGCGTATACATGGCCGAGAAATTAGAATTCCAATCGCATTATCTGGGTGTCTCAATCGGAATTCTCCGATTCCAATCGGAGTTCTCAAACTCCGATCAGGATCGGACTAAGGCAATAATTCAAATTTCTCTAGTACCATGTAAACGCACTGAGGGACGCAAAGATTGCACTCCGGCGCAGGTGTGATTGATGACGTGAAGGTGGGGGCAAACCCACCTGCCACATAGTTAATTAATTCAATTAATTCATTAAAGTGCTTTTTGAACCTTTGGCCGCTCCGTAGATTGTGGAAACGGGAAATGAATTGACTCACAGCACACAGTCACACGCTTGCAGCCGGCTTGTAAACACAACAAAAAAAAGAAAAAGACACTGAGCGTAGATGAGCACTAGGAAGGACTAACATGGATAAGGCGTCAATTGTAAATGGAAAGTTCCACTTCAAAACCCTGCCAGATGGCAGTCTTGACAGGACACAAGTGATATGCATTTACTGTAAAGCTGTATTTAGTTTCCACCGTAGTACGAGCAGTCTTACGTTTCACTTGTCTGCGAAGCATACAGCTGACGCGGAGAGCCCTCCGCCCCCTTCTGAGGTAAAGCAAACCACGTTGGATGGTGTGGCACGGAGACCGCTGGCCGCGTCCACCACACGCCAACTTTCAACAGCGGGGGCTAAATGGGTGTGGCTACGGCTTGCAGGCCAATTAATGTGGTGGAGGACGAGGGTCTGCGCGATATCATATATATTAGACTGACTATGGATGAATATGACACTGACTGGATGATTATGGCACTGACTGTGGATTACTATGGATGCTGAACAGCTGTTATAGGCTATACTGCCTAACTGCACTATATCAGTTGAGTCCTGTACTATATTGCACTGCCCCCTGTTTAATGCACACTTTATTTATTGTTTTGATTTAATTTAATTTATTTTGTGCATCACAGTTTGATGCAATGCATAAGTGTCATCCTTTTGTCTTAATGGCTGCTGAAAAAAGGGGATGAATAGTTCAAGTTGGAGTTGAAAAGTAAAATATAGAAATTTTGGTAGTACTAGTAATCATTACTATGTAATGTTACAGTTATGCCCATCTGTTATCTTTGTTGGGCTTGAGTTTATGATAATTTTTTTTACCCTGTGCATCTTTTGTTTTGTTAGTAGTACTTGTCATTGCTCCAACACGAATAAACATGCTGCATCCCACTAGATGGCGCATTTGCCTTATTTACAAGCACCACGGTCATCGGAGCTGATCGCTGCCACTCTCAGCAGCGTGCGTCTACTAAGGTCTACTAAGATTCCACAATCTATTACACCTCGTGAGCAAAACAGGCTACAGGTAAAATTAATCATTCATCTCAATCATTTATCTTCAGTTGAGCAACTCAGGCAAGTTAAACTGATTTAAAAACAAACAAACACTATAATACTCGGAAAAGAATCCTCTATATTTTCAATAAATACAACAGATTGAGTATTCATAAAAAAAAATGCTTACTTTAAATAAGAAAATCCAACAAACCAACAAGTGCAACACTAAAAAGCAAACCAACAATCAAAATAATGCTTAATTGCCTTAGTTTCGTCCCACACTTATCAGCTTAGCTACTAAGAATAACACACATTATTCACCTGGACAGAAGGAGGTTCTGAGGAACGTGTTGGTCCTGGAGCTTCCTGGTCAGGATGTTCGGGAGATCCCTCTGGCTCAATGTCTGGAGCGCCAACATATTTTAGAATTGCTCCTGCAGAGACAAAGCTCATTAGATCATCAAGCAAAATAGATCAGAAGCGCATTTTCCTATTTTATTATTACAGTGATGTTGCAGTAATATAGGAAAATTAAAAATTCATTTGTTTTTAAATTAAACATTATGGTTGCAGTGTCCCTTTAAAGCTTTTACCCAATTACAAAACTGTCATTTTCAAGAGTTTTTGGCATTACTTTACACACTGTACTAGTTAAAGTAATAAAACTAAGATAAATGACCCACTGCCACAGCAGTCTAAAATAGTCAACACCATGCCAAATAAAGTATTTCCATAAAATATTTCTTTGAATTCTAAAACAGTAGCACATTTCTAATTAAGGGCCTACAAAATACAAACTAAGCTTAGTAAATTCATCCTAAGTTAAGGCTAAAATAACATGAAGAGTCAAATATGTGAGAGACAACTTCCACTGAACAATAACAGGGGACTGACTACAACAACAACTACAACATGCCCTCCCTCCCTCCCTCCCTGTTAGAATGTGAAGAAACGGGTGTGGAGTCAATCACTCATTCCCATGGCAGGATAGGCCAACAATGGCAGGACATGGTCAACTTTCATAAAACAAACAAAAACGCTGATTCATGACGAACAAATATTAGCCAGCCAGCTAACATTTATCCGACGCTAGCTAGCTAGCTGGCTAGCAGGACAAATAAACAAACTTGGGGGGGGACAACGGCGTTTCCCCTCCACCTCTCCAGCCCACATCACAAACAAATAACTTTACCTTTCCCCTTTGCAAGTTTTTCTTGATCAGTTTTCTTTTCCTTCCGTTTTTCCGCACCGCTGGGATAACTCCTTTTTGATGCCATAATGGTGTCTGTTTGTTTTTAATCCTCTCGCTAACGGGAACGAATGGTAGCTGTCAATCATTCACGTCATACCTGTGCGTCGCCGGCCCGCTCCGTCACAACCTGCGTGACAGTGCGGCAAGCCCCCAGAGTCCAAGATGGCGTCCCATTGCTTTCAATGAAGTTGCTCACCCAGCGCATAGCTCCCAAAAACTTTTTGACTTCCGCATTGATGGGATAATAGAGCATGCGCAGTTGTGTCAGTGTGGAGACCATCACTGACAGACGTGCGCGCTCACGAACCGTACAAAATTCCACGTGGAAAACAATGTATTTTTTACAGAACAACTGACGATTGTTGTTTCGAAATTTTAGAAATAATAATGAGGATGATGATGATGATGATGATGATGATGATGATGATTATTATTATTATTATTATTATTATTATTATTATTATTATTATTATTATTATCATATTAATAAAATAGTATTATTATAATAATATACTATTATTTGTGTATTAAACAAGTGAGCAATGTGCCACTGAATAATAAATGATAATTCTTCGAAGCAACTCTCTTTGGAAAGCAGACAAAGTAATGAAATGATTGGTCTATTTATTCCATCAGAACTAAAAAAAAATAAAAAACAAAAACTGAATGATCTTGAAAGTTCCTCCCTGAAAGTTCCTCCCTTTCTCTTGCACCTGTCGATGTGTGTACCTAACACAAATTTGCAAATATTTTGTCGTCCTCATGGAATTAAACAGCACACCATGTTAATTTATCAGCGAGTGCTCTCTCTTTTCATGCAATTCATCACGCTTAACATGTAATGCTGAATCATGAAAGCTATGGAGCAAAAAATAATAATTACATAAACCACGAGTGAAATAAAATGTGTCATTCATTCAATAAAGATTTCATTCATTCATCTTCTATACCCGCTTATTCCTATTCAGGGTCACGGGGGTCTGCTGGAGCTTTTCCCAGCTGTCTTAGGGCGAAGGCAGGGTGACACCCTGGACAAGTCGCCAGTTCATCGCAGGGCCACATAGAGACAAACAACCATTCACACTCACATGCACACCTACGGACAATTTAGAACGTTCAATTGACCTCACATGCATGTTTTTGGAGTGTGGGAGGAAGCCGGAGAGAACCCACACAGACACAGGGAGAACATGCAAACTCCACACAGAAAGGTCCCAGGTCCAGGCCCCGGAATCGAACCCACAACCTTCTTGCTGTGAGGAGGCAGCGCTAACCACTGCACCACTGACTATTTTATTACTTAGTTGAAAATGCCATTTTATTTCATTTAACAAAGCATATCATTATTTCATCATGCATTTAATTGTTTTGTGGCCCTGTGTTTTAGTGCTTCATAATTGTATTCTGTTGTCAAATTTGCCCATCAAAGTCAGATTAGTAATCCTGTACATCAGTTTAAGGAAAACCAATTCTCGGTAATGGATTGCAGATCTTGCAGTGACCTGTTACAATGGAAAGAAATGTATACATAATAAGTACGTCTGTGTGCCCGATATTTTAGCTAACACTAAACTTTCTGCACAACTGTCTGCATTGTGCTTTTTCTTCGGCCACAGAGAACAGAAACGTCTGTAGTTCTTTGTTCACCCATGGTACAGTTTCATAAGCTTTTCAGTTTTTAATACGTGTTAATGTAAAAATCCACACGCGAGGCATTTAAAAATGGCGGTTTTGGCCTTTCGTGAAAGACTGCCTTTGGCCAATCAGTGTCCTGAACGTTGCTACGTCACCCTTATGGTCTCAGCTCTGCTCGCTTCGAAGCCCAACAAGGCAGGTACCAAAATCCTAACCCCTGGGAACGTGACAATTGTTTTTTTCAATTTAAGTTTTTGTTATTTTGTTCATTTTCGTTAACTATTATAACCGTGGTCAGGACCTCCAGTCAGAAGATCCACTGGAGGACATTTAGAGCAAACAGTCAGACAACAGCAGCTTCACCACATCAGCTGAAAAATGGAGTTTGGATGCTTTCAGCTTCAAGTCGTGGACAGAAAATGATGACACTGTCACACTGATGTTTTCTTCTCCAACCTTCTCTCAGCTCCAGAGGTTGGTGGTCTGCAGGAGCTTCTACAGCAGCAGAAGATCAGTCTGGAGAGGAAATGTGAACGTGTGACTGAAGGTGAAGAAGCAGGAAGTCAAACTCTCCTCAACAGCATCTACACTGAGCTCTACATCACTGAGGGACTGAGTGAGGAGGTCAACAGAGAGCATGAGGTCAAACAGCTGGAGACCAAGAAGACCAAGAAGACCAAGGAGATCCTCCACGACCGTCCAATCAGGTGCAGCCAGATCTTTGAAGCCTCACCTGAGCAGCAGGGACTCAGGGAGTCACAGTGGTGCTGACCCGGTCTCTGGGCTGGACTGGGAAGCCTTGGGGTCCCACTGGTGGAATTGGAGGAGGTGACTGGGTCCAGGGAAGTCTGGGGGTCTCTGCTGAGGCTGCTGCCCCCGAGACCTGACTCCGGATACGGCAGTAGAAGATGGATGGATGGATGGATGGATGGATGGATGGATGCCAGGTGATAGAACATTTCATAAAAACAGACTCTGCATTATAACTTCTATTACACTCTAAAAAACTCACTCCAATATAACTGCACTCGTCCTTCTCTCACATTACATTGGATCACAATGACCAAACAACACAACAAAGACAATGATCCAACTGTACTGCCACGTCCAGACTCAGTGTAGGTCTGTAGGCCTCTTGGACCTTCATGTGAACCACTGCGTGTTGACTGGAGGTGAAACATGACTGACTGCTGTCCTCCTACCTGGACAATGCAATCTCACTTTCATTCTGCTGCAGATGGCCATTTTCATTTTACACCGTCCAAATTTACAGCTCAGGGCGCTGGGACGAATTCCAAATTGTGTGCAGATACAGGCCTACACTTCAAATAATTATAAGATAAGATAAGATAAGATAAGATAAACCTTTATTCGTCCCACGACGGGGAAATTTAGGTGTTACAACAGCCAGAAGATAGGGCAAACAAGAATAAAGTGAACAGAGCGTATAAAAATAACCTAAATAACCTAAAATAGTGCAAAACAGTATAAAGTAAAAAAGTAAATAAACAAGAGCCTGTACAGAGAAAAACAGTGAAAAATATGCGCAGCTGAGTAATTATTGCACGTTATAAATAGATGGAGGGTTATTGCACTTAGTCCGGTTTGGGGAGGTTATTGGTGTTGATTATAGAGTCTGACCACTGCCGGAAGAAAGGACCTGCGGTATCTCTCCGTGAGGCACCGCGGGTGAAGAAGTCTGTCACTGAACGAGCTTTCCAGTGTTGTTAGGGTCCCCAGCAGGGGGTGGGACGTGTTGTCCATCAGAGAAGATAGTTTAGCTATCATCCTCCTGTCAGCCACCACCTCCACAGGGTCCAGCGGGCAGCCCAGGACAGAGCTGGCCTTCTTCACCAGCTTGTTCAGTCTCTTCCTGTCAGCAGCAGAGATGCTGCTTCCCCAGCAGACTACTCCAAAGAAGATGGCTGATGCCACCACAGAGTCAAAGAAGGACTTAAGAAGAGCCCCCTCCACTCCAAAAGACCTGAGTCTCCTGAGCAGAAAGAGTCTGCTTTGTCCCTTCTTGTAGAGTGCAGTAGAGTTGAGTGACCAGTCCAGTTTATTGTTCAAGTGGATACCCAGGTACTTGTAAGATTCCACAATCTCAATGTCCACTCCCTGGATGTTTACCGGTGTGGGGGGGGGGGAGCTTGCGTCTTTTGAAATCCACCACCAGCTCCTTGGTCTTTCCTGCGTTGAGCTGGAGGTGGTTTCTCTGGCACCAGACTGCAAAATCCTGGGTCAGTTCTCTGTACTCCGTGTCGTCCCCATGGGTGATGAGGCCAACAATGGCAGAGTCGTCAGAGAACTTTTGCAGATGGCACTTCGCTGAGTTGTGGGTGAAGTCTGCAGTGTAGAGAGTGAACAGGAACGGGGCCAGAACCGTACCCTGAGGGACCCCCGTGCTGCAGATGATAGTGTCCGACTGACACCTCTGAGCCCTCACGTACTGCGGACGATCAGTGAGATAGTCCAGGATCCAGGCCGTGAGGAGGTCGTCCACTCCAGAGTGCTCCAACTTGCCCCTCAGAAGCAGCGGCTGGATGGTGTTGAAGGCGCTGGAGAAATCAAAGAACATGATCCTCACAGTAGCCCCAGCCGTGTCCAGGTGAGAGAGGGCTCTCTGAAGGAGGTAGATGACAGCGTCATCCACCCCGATGCCAGGTTGGTAGGCGAACTGCAGTGGGTCCATCGATGGTCTTACCAGGGGTCTCAAATGACCAAGAACCAGCCTCTCCAGGGTCTTCATCAGCTGCGATGTCAGCGCCACCGGCCTATAGCTGTTGAAGTCCTTTGGGTGAGGGGTCTTTGGCA
The DNA here is from genome assembly GCF_046127955.1 of Nelusetta ayraudi. Lineage (NCBI taxonomy): Eukaryota > Metazoa > Chordata > Actinopteri > Tetraodontiformes > Monacanthidae > Nelusetta > Nelusetta ayraudi. The sequence goes on from NW_027466185.1 coordinate 355,146, forward strand.
CTGGTACCAAGCAGGATGTCTTCCACAGCTCTGGTACCTTCCCCAGTCTCAGGCTCAAGTTGAAGATGTGTCCCACTATCCCGCACAGTTCCTCTGCACAGGATTTGAGGAGCCTTGAGCTTATGCCATCTGGACCTGCAGCCTTCCTTGCCTTGCACCTTCTCAGCTGTGTCCTCACCTGGCTAGTTGAGAGGAACAGGGGAGCACAGGGGGTCTGGATGCAGAGTGTTGTTGAACAGGGGTCAGTTGAGGTGGGGGGAGGGCCAGTCACAGTTACAGTAGGTAGTGGGGGTTGCAGCAGTGGTAACTGGACAGGGGCTGGGGTGGGTGACTGGTCAAATCTGTTAAAGAAAGTGTTCAGGTCGTTCACCCACTTTAGATCCCCCTCAGACTGGGTGGCAGGTTCCTTGTAACCAGTGATGGATTTCAGGCCCTTCCAGACTCCGCTGACGTTGTTCTGCTGCAGCTGTTCCTCCATCTTCATCTTGTATCTGTTTTTGCCCTCCCTGATCTTCCTCCTCAGCTCCCTCTGCACAGTCTTTAGCTCCTCTTTGTTGCCCGACAAAAAGGCCCTCTTCTTCTCCTTAAGCAGAGCCTTTATGTCGGGTGTAATCCAGGGTTTGTTGTTTGGGAAACACCGTACAGTCTTGGTGTGTACGATGTTATCCACACAGAAGTTAATATAGTCCGTTGTTGGAGCCAAAATATTTATTTTCTTTCCTTATTTCTGATTTATTTGCACTGTGGCTTAATGTGTTAATTATGGACACAAAAGTAATTGTTTTATTTATTTAGTATTTTCTTAGTATTGGTTGCGCTAAGGACCACGCCCCCACATCACCATAGGCAGGTGACTGCAGCACCTGCACTATATTAGGGTGGTTAACGGGGCCGGCAGGTCTCTTGAGTTGAATGCAGCCAAACAGTTTTAGACCGCTTTTCAAGCACTTTTTGGATTTCTCATTTTTTGACGATTGTTGGATTACTTTGTCGATCTGTGAGTTTGCAAGCAACCTGTGCCGCATTGTCCGCTGTCGCGGTAAGACCGTTTTTGTTTTTTGTTTTTGGATTGCAAATAAACAATCTGAACAGCGGATCGCCGCATCCTCCAGAATCTTTGTTTATCACAAGCACGCTTGGGCGCGTCGAACTGAAACTCAACAATTCACCAAGAGCAAAGCCCGACATTTCACAGGGAAATAGTCGCGCTTTTATTGTCTAAAACTGGCGCATGACGATCGTTCGAACGCTGTTGTGCAAACAAATGGAACGCACGCAGCGTCAATGAACATTAATCTGTCACGCCCACTCAATGAAGCGTCATTCATTGGGAATGTCGCACTCGCACATCCGAAGGATTGAAGTCTGTAAATGTAACGCCAAAGTTGAATATAAGCAATGGATGAAAACGTCACGTCTAACATTGATCCTGTTGTTCAGCGACAAGATGGTGATGCTGAAAAGCAAAATGTCGCAATGGAAAATGTGACGGGCCCTGTAAAGGAAAAAAGGGTTATCAAACTAACTGCCAAGGGTTGGGAGATGTTTTTATTCAACACCCAAAAAACAAGAAACTTGAAGTGCAAACAGGCAAAAAAAACAATGGAAATAATGAAAGAGCTCATGCAATCAAATGAAAATGCTAATAAAGTAAAAGGCCATTTGCATGAACTGAACAGACTTTGTGACGAAGCAAATGCATGTCAGAATTCACTTGAAGGTTTGCTACCTGACAATGAATATGCTAAACAAGTGCAGTGGCTTAAATATAAGATTGCTGAATTGAGTGCTTTTGGACAGGATGTGCAAATATGGTTGTGTGAAGTCAAACAGTCAAGTATTGGAGATGGACAGCAGATGACTTCATTCACTATGGTGGATAACGACAAGCAACCAGGTGATGTAAACTGTGATGACATTGGACCAGATGACAGCGTTTCTAATGCCCCAAAATCAAAGGCTACGTCATGGTCAGGTTCATCCGGAACATCATCGCATATTCGTATTCGTGCCAAAAGAGCAGCCATCATGGAGAGAGTTGCGGCCTTGGATAAAAAACACGAGCTTGAAGCGCAACAGGAGCTATTGAAGAGGAGACAGGAACAATTGGAGCTGGAAACTGAACTCGCCGCAGCAAATGTAAAAATCAGTGTGTTGGAGTCTATGCAAGCCAGAGACAGCTCCAAAAAATCTCTTCAATCTGATGGAATGAGCTCGTACTACAGAAAGGGCGCTGCTCAAAGTCCACACGAGGAAGTTTCCACTGAAAAGGTACAACATCCACAAGTGGTGAGACCAAAAACTAGAGAAACCTCTGTCAAAGGTTATGACCTGCCGCACACAGTGGAACAAAGCATGCAAACTCACGTGAGCGCTCAGCAGCATGACCACAAATCAACCACCATGCAGAGGTTCAACTCTGCACCAAGGCAAGAGCATACCAGCGTTGACAAGTTAGCGGAAATAATGGAAAAGCAAAACAAAATTACAGAAGCTCTGGTAAAGCAGCACAATATGTCATCATTACCTTCACTTTCCATACCAGTTTTCAAAGGCGAACCATTGGACTATCTGTTTTTCATCAGAGCGTTTGAATATGGAATTGAGAAGAGAACGGACAACAGCAGGGACAGACTTCACTTTTTGGAGCAGTTTACAGCCGGCCAGCCACAGGAGCTTGTGCGCAGCTGCCAGTATATGCCAGCAGACAGAGGATATCTGGAGGCAAAAAGACTGCTGAAAAAACATTTTGGAGATGACTACACAATTGCCACAGCTTACCTGGATAAGGCAATCTGTTGGCCATCTATAAAAGTGGAGGATGCTGAATCTTTGAAGAGCTTCTCATTGTTTTTAAACAGCTGCCTCAACGCAATGAACACAGTGGATTATCTGGAGGAACTGGATCATCCAACGAATATGAAAGCCATCATTTCCAAGCTTCCTTATAAATTGAAAGAAAAATGGAGGTTCAAAGCTTGTGACCTGCAAGAGCAGAGTGGAAGAAGAGCCAGGTTTGCAGATTTGGTGAATTTTGTGGATAATCAAGCTAAAGTCTTATCCCACCCAGTATTCGGCAGCTTAAAAGACGTTGCACCAATTTTAAAAGGAAACTTCCAGGTACCACAGCTGCCAAAAGGCAGCATGGTGAGAAGGAGCAAGAGTGGTTTAGTTACCAGCGTGTCCCCATTGACAAGACCAGCAGGGGGCAGTGTTTCCCATGTCCAATCTATTAAAGATAATGGAAAGCCTTGTTTATTTTGCAGTGGCGCTCATATGCTTGATACCTGCTCTCAATTTAACAGGAAAGCTCACAATGAAAAACTGGATTTTTTGAAAAGGAAAGGAGTGTGCTTTGGATGTTTGGAGTCAGGGCACATGAGCAAAGGATGCTCACAAAGGCTGACATGTCAAGTTTGTTCTCTCAAGCACCCTACTGTTTTGCACATCACCAATAAAGGAGGAGCCAAAACTTATAAAGACCAAGAAAAGTCTGTCACAAGTGGTCTAGTTGAAGTTGACAAAGAAACTGGATCAAGTGATAACAACACTGGAGAAGTGGAACCGGTCTTAGCTATAGTGCCTGTAAAGGTAAGAAACAAGAAAAACAACAAAACAGTCACCACATATGCCTTTTTAGATCCAGGCAGCACTGATTGTTTTTGCAGCAAGGCACTTCTCCAGCAGCTTCAACTCACTGGAAGGACCACAGATATACTTTTACGAACAATGGTTCAAGTTCAAGTTGTCAAGACAGCATCTGTATGTGATCTAGAGATGTGCAGTGTCGACAGTAACGATTACTTTGATCTTCCGACTACATACATGCAAGATGAAATCCCTGTTAAGAAGGAAAATATTCCCACGCATGAGGATCTGAAGCAATGGCCATATCTAAAGGAGGTAAAACTCAATCCAATCAATTCTGATATCGGCTTGCTTATCGGCAGCAACGTTCCAATGGCACTGGAACCTTGGAAGGTAATTAACAGCAGGCAAAATGGACCTTATGCCATTAAGACAGCCTTAGGATGGACTGTAAATGGTCCCTTTCGAAAAACAAGTGTCTCCAAAAATGGTAAACGGGTTGTCATGGCTCACAGGATCTCTGTTGTCAAGCTGGAGAACTTGATACGACAGCAAATCAAGCAAGACTTCCCGGAGCGTGAGAAAGAAGAGCGTCTTGAAATGTCGCAGGAGGATAAATTGTTCATGGAAAGTGTTTCTGCATCCATCAAAATGGTAGATGGACATTACAGCATTGCTTTGCCATTAAAGAAAAAGGACACACAATTTCCAAACAATCGTTGTGTAGCTGAAACAGTGGACTCTGTCAATGAAGAACGCATCAAAAAACTGGAGGAACAAGTTTACCAGCTCATCAAGTTGACCCCTGCTGATAAAACAACCAGTAGCTCCTCTGCTGTCGTGACACAACAAATCTTCAAGAGGGACACGGATCACACGTCAGAGAGCGAGTGTGACAGTGGGAAGGAAAACCGGAGGCAGTCCAGGATCCCCAGACATCGCAACAGCCTTACGAAGAAGGGGCCTGCCAAGGAGATCAGAAGCAGGAAATCAGACAGTGATCCACAGTGTCGCATCGAGACGAGTTCAGAGGCCACAGTGAGAACCCGGAAAAAAGTAAACATTGCACGCGGCGCGAAAGCAGTCGAGCCAGTGAGAAAGTTCCTGCAAAGAGCCATTGGAGCCTCTGTTGACGTGACAAGTAAACCCAAAGATGAGGCAGAAACCTACAGGACTATCTTGGAAGAGCGTGACCAGGAGAGAGAGCGACGGTGGAAGGCAGAGCAGGCCGTTAGGAAGCTCACAGACGAACTCAAGTGCTGGCAGACCAAGGCCGGCGAAGAAAAAGATCTTCAGAGTTTGGCCCTTCACACCACTGACAGATTGAAAGAACTGTTGCTGAGGGAGCGGTCAGGGCGCTGTGAACTGAAAAATCGTGTTGAGGAGCTGGAGGCGAGGTGTCGATCCCTCACCCAGCAGGTGGAGCAAGCCCGCACCAGCGAAGAGCAACACAAGGCTGCATTGCACAGGCTGGAGGAAAACATCTCCCAGGGGGAGTCACTGAGGGCGCAACAGCAAGCCGAGGAGGAGAAGCGACAGCGGGAGCTGGGGAACAAAGCAGCAGTTCTGAGGAGAGAGCTGGACATCCAGAGAGCAGCGGTGCGCCAGCAGAAAGACAAACTTCAAAAGCTGCACGAGCTCTTGGTTTCCAGGGAACAGGAGCACAGGAAACAACTGGACTTGCGGCTGCAGCCTGATGGGTCAGATTTCCGCCAAGCAGTTGCCAAAGAAGTTGCATTCATGGAGCAGAAACACGGCCAAAGGGAGTCTGAGCTGCAGGAGAAACTGGCAGAGGGCAAGAAACAGTACGCTGCCCTGGAGGACGAGTTCCGCATGGCGCTCACCATTGAGGCTGCTCGCTTCTCTGAGGTCAAAGACGTTTGTGACCAGATGACCAAGGAGCTTGTGGGTCACAAGGCGGCATTCACTCAGTTCCAGGAGAAGGAGAAGAAATCTTCCTCTCTGGTGCAGCAGCTGACAGCAATGGTCAAAGAACAGAACAGCCGCATCTCTCAGTTGAACAAAGCCAAAAATGACACTGTGACAGATCTGAAGAGCCGCTTCCGTTCCTTGGAAGAAGAATTGCAGCAGGACAGACGTGCGAGTCTGCAGCTGGAGCTGCTGAAGAAAGAGAAGGCACAACTGATGTCTCAGCTCACAGCCCACGAGTCTGTGATAGACGGCCTCAGGGCAGAGAGGAAGATCTGGGGCCAGGAACTCGCTCATCAAGGAGTGTCCTTGGCTCAGGATCGAGGACGTTTGGAAGCCAGGATAGAGGTGTTGGGTGCTGAGCTGGAGAGTCGGAAGAAGCAGAGTGAGAGGGACGGCGATGCCCTCAAAATTAAAGCCAAAATAGTCGATGACCAGACTGAATCCATCCGCAAACTTAAAGAGGCCTTGCAGGAGCGTGACGACCAGCTACGGAGGATGCGTGAAGAGGCAACGCAGGCCCAGAAGAGGTTCCAGCAGCAGCGGGAGGTGGCCCGCGCTCAGCAGGCAGAAGCCAGAGAGCAGTTGGAGCACTTGAGCCTCCGCAAGGAGGAGCTCAAACAGCAGCTGGTGGACAAGGATGTCGAGTTGGAAGAGGCCAAAAGAGTTCACGGTGAGACAATCAAGAAGTGGCAGGAGAAGACAGACTTCTTGACTCAACTGGAGAGCCAGGTGAAGCGCATGAAGGAGAAGTTTGAAGCCAAGGAACTTGTGTTGCTGGAAGAAAGGAATAAAGCAACCGATGCACAAAGGGCTGCAGTAGCGAAGTTGCACAATACTGGACGACTGTTACAGCAAAAGGAGGTGGCGTCAAGTTCAGTACATGGCAGATGTAGTTCGAAGAAGATGGATAAAAGAATATCTGCCAGAACTGCAACAAAGACAAAAATGGACAAGGAAGACACGAAACTTCAAAAAAGGAGACATCGTTTTAATTGTGGACGAAATGGCACCAAGAGGATCATGGCTTATGGGCCAAGTGACTCAACCCGTGCCTGATTCCAAGGGAGCCGTAAGACAAGTACAAGTTCGGACCAAGACCAGCACTCTATGCCGGCCTATCACCAAACTCGTGCTTCTTCTGGAGGCATCAGACAGAGACTAACGCATATACATGCCAAACACACACTCACACCCGTCCCCGCACAAATTCACGCACACACACTTCCCTTTCCCACCACACACACCTACAAGCAGCACCTGAAGATTCACTCACACATATGCACACATCTTGGACTCATCAACTGTTGCAGATCTTCAAAAGAGACTGAAAAGTTTGCAATATTGTGAAAAAAAAGGAGAAAAAAGAAAGAAAAAAAAAGACGATAATATTGTACAAGATGTGAAAGAACTTTGGCTCCTCTGTTTTGTTTTGATAATTGACATTTGTTTCCTGCATGCCAATTAGGGGCCGGAATGTTGGAGCCAAAATATTTATTTTCTTTCCTTATTTCTGATTTATTTGCACTGTGGCTTAATGTGTTAATTATGGACACAAAAGTAATTGTTTTATTTATTTAGTATTTTCTTAGTATTGGTTGCGCTAAGGACCACGCCCCCACATCACCATAGGCAGGTGACTGCAGCACCTGCACTATATTAGGGTGGTTAACGGGGCCGGCAGGTCTCTTGAGTTGAATGCAGCCAAACAGTTTTAGACCGCTTTTCAAGCACTTTTTGGATTTCTCATTTTTTGACGATTGTTGGATTACTTTGTCGATCTGTGAGTTTGCAAGCAACCTGTGCCGCATTGTCCGCTGTCGCGGTAAGACCGTTTTTGTTTTTTGTTTTTGGATTGCAAATAAACAATCTGAACAGCGGATCGCCGCATCCTCCAGAATCTTTGTTTATCACAAGCACGCTTGGGCGCGTCGAACTGAAACTCAACAATTCACCAAGAGCAAAGCCCGACATTTCACAGGGAAATAGTCGCGCTTTTATCCGTAATGCAGTCAGTGAGGCTGTCAATGTCCTCCCCATGAGAGTCACTGAGTTCTTCCCACACCGTTGTGTCGAAACAGTCTTTTAGAGCCTCCACAGACTCCTCAGACCATCTCTTAACAGTGCGTGTGACCACTGGCTGTCTGCGGACAAGAGGTTTGTACACAGGCAGGAGACGTACCAGGTTGTGGTCAGATCTTCCCAGGGGGGGGAGAGGTGATGAGCTGTATGCCCCCTTGGTGTTAGCATACAGTAAATCCAGTGTTTTATTGTCCCTGGTGCAGCATGTGACATACTGGGTAAATGTGGGCAGAGTGGAGGACAGAGAGACATGGTTAAAGTCCCCAGAGATGAGAAGAAGGGCATCAGGGTGCTGTGTCTGCAGCCTGCTCACAGTGGAGTGGATGACGTCACAGGCCGCTTCAGCGGTAGCAGAGGGGGGGGGGAACATACGCAGCTATCGCGATAACATGCGAGAATTCCCTTGGCAGATAGTATGGCCTCATGCTAACCGCTAACAGCTCAATGTCCTTACTGCAGAGTTTCTTCTTAACAGTGATGTGCCCAGGGTTACACCATCTATCGTTGACAAACACTGCCAGCCCACCTCCTTTCCCTTTTCCGCTCTCCTTTGTCCTGTCCGTCCGTAGAAGATGAAATCCGTCCAGCGTGACGTTCGTGTCCGGTGTTAGCTCCGTTAGCCATGTCTCTGTAAACAGCATGATGCTACTCTCCCGAAATTCCCTCTGGTGCCGGGTCAGCGCCGCTAGCTCATCCATCTTGTTGGTCAAAGATCTTACATTCCCCATAACGATGGATGGAAGGACAGGTCTGTAGCGTCTCTTCTTAGCTCGCAGTGCTGCACCGGCACGTCGTCCCCGTTTCCTTCTCTTCAGTTCGCGGGGAAGATCAGGCCTCGCACCGGTTAGCATCGACATGCCACGGGATGCTAACAGCTGGTCCCGGGTGTAAACAATGCGGCCATGGTTACACATGGGATCCCGCTCGTAACCATAACGAGTAGAAACACCAGTGCTATCGTAGCCAGTTTGGTATCCATGGTCCTTATACTTAACAAAATAAGACCAGACGAACAAATAAATAAGAAAATAAGTAGAAAGAAGAATAAATACTAAAAAAGATAGCTGCTGCAACAGTCGCCACTCGAGCAGCCACTCGAGCAGCGTCCTGCTCCTTAACCGGAAGCGGAGAGAAAAATCCAACGTAAAGAGAGCACTTCCATTAGGAAATAGTCAACATGAAATTTCGTCTTCTACTGACACCTGCTGGTCAAATTGAATAGTTGCAAATATTGTGAACAAGTTGTCATCTAATTCTAATCCTAAACAATATGGCCATTCCAAGTCAAGTATTAAGACAATTAATCAGGTTTGTACTGCTTGATTGAACACATTCATCCCATTCCAGTGCACTAAAACCCACTTCCCTTCAGGACCGTGTCAGCGAAGCCAAAACTTCCTTGAGTGACGCTGTTTCCCAGCATGCAATGCGAGCTAGCGATTTCACAATACTATTTCATCACAAACATGGATGTAAAAAATAAAAAGGGACGAAAAATGAAACTTCAGGAACACCAACCATTGCAATACAAGCAGAACTGGGCCGAAGTTTTATATTATGTACACCATAATACAGCCTTCTGGTGGACAAGCCATACTATTTAAGCCGTGTCGTCCTATGGCACTTCCGTGGGTGGAAGCTCATCGTAGAGGTCACGTGCTGGTTGCGCGTCACTCCACCGATCACCTCGGGGCCCTTGCAGGGGATCTGCAGGGTATCTGATTCAGTTGAGTATATGGAAAATATGGGTCGATGGTCAGTTGTAACAAGAGAAGCTTGCTGGCAAAAATAATGTACTACAAGTGAATGTCACACTTTATTTTTGTTTTGTATGAGCATTTAAAAAAAACAACATCATGATAATCGAATACAGACACACACCCGAATCCAACAAGAACGAGAGTTTGGGGTCCGTAGCGACGGCACAAAGCGTAGCATCGAAGTGTTGTTGTAGCCCTCCAACAGCAAACAACGTTCTTGTCTGCCTTTTAAAATAACCACGAGCACAAGAAATAGGGTACACCTTATCTGCAAAGCAAGTAACACGTACATTATGAACTATCGTTCCATATCATAATAGATTTAATATGTCAACCGAAAGCAGCTGACCGGCTGAAAAGACTCACTCCACCCCCTAGTGTTGGGAGGAGGACACGTTCCCGTCAATAATTTGAATTTCTCAGCTGCATGGATACGGGGACCAAGCTGAGAACTCCGATTGGACGAGAAAACAGAATTATTGCTTAGTCCGATTAAGCTCTGCATGTAAACACACTGATTGATTAACATGGGCGCTGAATGGAAGCGCTCGGCGCTTCGCGGCGCTTCCACGTCCAGTGTGAACGGGGCGGAACTTTTCAATATTTTGACGTGGCAGACGCGGGACGATCGTTTTCTATCAGGAGTGTGCACTACATAATCTGTAACGGAAAGTTTGCGCTCCACGACATACGGACCAGAAAAACCAGCCTGCAAACGGGAACCGGGTAACGGCAACAATACCAACACTCGGTCGCCTGTCTCAAAAACTCGAGCCACAGCTTTCTTGTCAAACTGCCGCTTCATTTTAGACTGGCTGGCGACAAGAGTTTTGTGAGCAATTTCACAAGCACGATGCAAGCATTCACGAAAAAAAAAAAAAGACGTAATCTAACACATTATTCTCGACTCATTTAACATTGGAAAGCCACTTACCCCTTAACAGACGTGAGGGTCCTCTCACCGAACACTAAATCAGCTGGGCTGAACCCGAGGGACTCCCACACATACAATCGACGGCTCATTTTAACCCCCCCCCCCCTAGATAGATCCCTAGATAGTACGTTTGATAGATGGATAGAAATAGATAAGTTAGTTAAAGTTACACACACACACACACACGCACATATATATGTATATATATATATATATATATATATATATATATATATATATATGTATACATATATATATATATATATATATATATATATATATATATGTATATGTATGTATATATATATGTAAATAAACCTCTTTCAATGAACTCCAAAACATACATGGTCAAAATCCATATTATTATGTTGTTGTTGTTTTTAAATGCTCATACAAAACAAAAAGAAAGTGTGACATCCACTTGTAGTACATTATTTTCGCCAGTAAGCTTCTCTTGTTAAGACTGACTACATTGACCCATGTTTTCCATATATTCACCTGAATCAGATAGCCTTCAAGGGCAACGACCTTCCCCGAGGTGATCGGTGGAGTGACGCGCAACCAGCACGTGACCTCTACGATGAGCTTCCACCCACGGAAGTACTATAGGAGGACACGGCTTAAATAGTATGGCTTGACAACAGAAGGCTGTATTATGGTGTACATAATATAAAACTTATATAAAACTTCGGCCCAGTTCTGCTTGTATTGCAATGGTTGGTGTTCCTGAAGTTTCATTTTTCGTCCCTTTTTATTTTTTACATCCATGTTTGTGATGAAATAGTATTGTGAATCGCTAGCTCGCATTGCATGCTGGGAAACAGCGTCACTCAAGGAAGTTTTGGCTTCGCTGACACGGTCCTGAAGGGAAGTGGGTTTTAGTGCACTGGAACGGGATGAATGTGTTCAATCAAGCAGTACAAACCTGATTAATTGTCTTAATACTTGACTTGGAATGGCCATATTGTTTAGGATTAGAATTAGATGACAACTTGTTCACAATATTTGCAACTATTCAATTTGACCAGCAGGTGTCAGTAGAAGACGAAATTTCATGTTGACTATTTCCTAATGGAAGTGCTCTCTTTACGTTGGATTTTTCTCATAATTATTTGAAGTGTAGGCCTGTAGTTGATGAGGAATCACGGTGTGCTAACGCTCCTCAAACAGCTTCGATGAAAAAAGGGAGTGTGATTTAGGTTTGTGGTACATTATGACAATCTTGGACTTGCAAGACTGAGGCGATGGTTCAATTCCCATCAATGTGTATTATATATGTGTTATTTAGCTCATCTATTCTACATTTTAAATAGATCACATTTGACATCTGACCCACTGAACACTTACTATTGAACATATTTTTAAACTATGGGCTATTTAGTCTTGTTTTAGGATATAATATAATTCATTGCACAAACTGTCAGGCTAAGTATAAGAGCTATAGTCTACTACAATCAGTCGTGCCAAAAAAGAGACATTGTCTTTATTTTTCATTTTTATTTTATTGTGTCAGCATTGAACCATACAAGGACATACAATGAGGATACTCATTATAATATTGATGAAGTGTTGTTGTTTCATGTTTTGTTGGCTGTTTCAAGGGTTTATTTAGTTTGTTGTGACACAATCTAAGGTTCAATTTGTAAAGAAATAAAAGTTTTTGTGAAAAAAGATAGTGGTCAAAGTGATTGATATTTGTGTTTGTGTTTTTTGTAGTCTTGTCTGGATTTGTCCTGTTCGTTTCTGGTCTGTGTTTGTGTTCCCACTCTTGGCCTTCACCTTGTCGTGGTGAGTGGGCTTTTAACTAAGACAGGCCAATTATATATATTGTGTGAAGCCAGCAAAACAGTCATTATTATGAGAATTACAACTGAAGCACACTAAATAATACACCATAAGTCACATTTTGCTTTTCTGTTATTAATCTAATGTGTGTTATGTCAAGCCTCCACAGTGGCGTGCTGCAGTCAGGATGAGACGAACAAGGTGAATGGATGGACGGATTGATGAGCCCAGCGAGCCTCCACCATCCACAGACAAGCCAGTTCCATCTTCTACCCAGAAGGATGTCTCTTCCATCTATCTTTGCCTGCCAGGGAAATGCAACCAAACATAGTAATTACAGATGGTGTTGTCTCTGTTAAAGTGACACATGGAAAAAAAATATATATATATGTTTTGTGATTCATGTTCATGACAATAACAATCGAACAGATTTTCTTCATTCTTCCAATGAGTTTCGCAAACAAACATGGAATTTTCCCTGGATCATACAAATACGTTTGTAGATTATATAAAGACAATTATAAAACACATTTGTTGTGGTTTTATATTAAAGCAGATAGTCAAACGTAAATGTAGCATGGTAATGTTGCGAAGACACATTTATTTTTGTTTTTCTTTGTTTCTTTAGAAGCTTTTATTTTGGTTTTCTGTGGAAGCACAACAGACAACACACATGTTAACGTCCGCTACTACGGTTCGCTCCGCATAGGTCTCACGAGCCACTTGAGAGACTTCCTCTCGAGCGTTATCTACTTTTTACATTTCAAAACACAGATCCATACCCGACTTCGACTTGAACTTATTAATCATGTCGTTTCCCACATTTCCCACATCACTCAGAGACGATACATTCAAAACGTAAATTTAACTCACATACCCTCGATCTCAGACTTCAATTACGAAAAAGCCACACATACATTTGCTCTTATTTTCAACCATTTCCCCTTCTCACCTGTGGAAGCACAACAGATAACACACACGTTAACGTCCGCTACGACGGTTCGCTCCACATAGGTCTCATGAGCCACTTGAGACCTCTCTAGCGTTATTCCCCGGGGCGAACACGACCTCCACTGGTAGAAGTGGGTAACTGCACCCTGCTCACTGATCACTCTCACACACGCCACAAACCACAACAAAAGCAGGAACAGTGCTTTGCCACAATTATGCTACATAAACACGTCCTGGTCCCCTCTGGATCCTCTTTTCCGGTCCTCGCGATCACTCTCTTGGCTGCGGTGGGAATGGTTCTTCCTTTGTCAGGGCATTCTCTGGCCCAGTGACCCATTCGGCCGCAGATGTGGCACGCCCCCTTTTCGCCTCTGTCTCCGCTAGTCGCCCTTCGTCGGTTGTCGTTGTTCCTGTAGGGCCGTCTCGCCGTGTCACTGAGGAGCTTCATCATGGTGAGGGAGGCACGCTTTATCTTCTTGTCCTCTGCATCGCTGGCCTCCTGCAGAAGCCTCTCAGCGTGCACTGCATGACGTCGGACCTCTGTCAGCCGGGCATCTTCAATCCCCACGCAGCAGCTTGTGTTAACTGCTTTGGCGATCTGGGGGAGCAGCCCTTGTCTGAAAGCAGTGATGAGGCTGGCCGTTTGGTTGACGGCAGTCCTGATGAACGTGGCGACGCTGCGGCGTCGGTGCTGGAGTGCGCAGGGTTGTACGGTGGTAGCGTTGGATGAGGGCAGGCGGGAGGAGGGAAGACAGGCATGTCCAGGAGAGGGTCCCTCGGGCCTGTAAGAGAAGGATACAGACGATTTGGTGCATTTGAATGCTCGTGTGTGAGCGGCTCCTTTTCTCCCTCCTCTGGGGAGTGTGTGTGAGTGTGTGCACCCTCTGCCGTTATCTCTGTCACCCCTGTGCTCCAGCGCCCAGCGCTGTTCACACGTTTGTTTTTGTTTTATTTACTTGTTTCCTGTCCCTGACTTCTGCTTCAGTTTTCCAAAATGAAAAACACCTTTCATGATCTTTGATGATTTGAATCTCCCACCTGTTTGGGTTTTTCTTTTTTGTAACCTTTCCCTCTGCTATCTTCAGTTTATCCCGGAGGTTTCTCAATTCCTCCAAACTCAGTGATCCCCCTGCTGGGAAATCATACTTTTCAACCCAAATTCCCAACATGTCAAGACAATCTGGACCATATTTTTTCCTCATGTCGTCCACAATTGGTCCCCCCTGGGGAACAGCAGCAGCCACTTTGCTCTGGTTCTTCCCCAGCACTGTCTAGCTAGACTTATTACTCTGACTTTTCACTAAGTTTTCACAAAATTCCAAGTCAGAAAATACACAGGCGTCCCCATGCACCCCTTTTTCTTACTCTGGAGCAAAAAGGTGGAGAAAAAACTCACCCCTCTGGTAGTTTACCTACCAGAAGCTTCCGGCTCACTTGTGGAGCGGGAATTTCAGTGTTGATTCAGAATCAACACCGACCTGACAGGCACGGTTAACGTATGCGCTCCGTCCTGCCCCGGGACCGTTCGTAGACGACAAGGAAAACAACCCACTGGTCACTGATATGTCTGAGACAAGAACAATTACTTCTCACCCGATCTCCGGATTAGCACTTTCTCTCCAGGTTCGTTGGATAGACGTGAAGCCGATCAGATCCACTCTTAGACGCCGATCCTCTCGTCTCTGAATGCTTGGTTCGAGGTAGAGGGGGAACGAGGAGTTTCCTCCGTTCCTGGTCCGCGGCCCTCGACGTCCCAGAGTTTCACTGACGGGTCTCCAGCTATCCTGTTCGTGACGCCAAACTGTTGTGGAAAAGAGCAAAGCTACCGATGCAGAAATGCTGAGTAAATAAGTAATTTAACGAACATGAAATAAATGATCGGATATCCGCGGCACAAACAAAGTACAACCAACAGAACAGATGCAACAGGTGCAACAGCTCGAATGAATGCCAGTGCGAGTGCAAAGAGAGAAGGAAGAAGAAGGTCTTTTATACAGTGGACCCGCAGGGGACGAGATAAGGAAGAAGGAGGGGAGGATGAGAGGAGACAAAACAACAAATACCTCACCCTGGCGGGCCACGAGGAGAATGTCTCCAGAAGGTTATACAGTGAAACTAACAGATTACACGGGAGGCCAAGAATACTTATTTTCCATTACATGGTTCAAGTGAACCGCTGGATTCCAGGAAAAGGCTTCGTCACCGTCAACCTAGTTAGACATAAGCTTTACTAACAATTAATTTAGCATGCTAATAAACAACGAAACAAGGCGGCGTCCATTTTTGTGTAGGGGCATTGAGGAGAAAAACGTGCAGTTAACACAGACATGGACAAACCTGCTGCGTGTCTCTGTCCGGCCCGCGTGAAGCCAGTCATACCCCCCCCAACGAAACTTTGTCGGTACATAACTTTGCCGAGTTAGGAGAGACAGCAGGCTCGATTTGTGGCAGTGGCACCCGTTCCGCGACTGCCACGGCATTCGCTGCGACTGCCGGAAGTGTCACTGCTTGGTGCCGGAAGTGTCGATGCACGGTGTTGCTAGCAGTCGCACCATTTGTGGCATTTGCTGCGACCGTTGCTGGCTATTTGTTATTTTAATTTAAAATACCAGTACTTATGCTCCTTTATGTGCATTTAAGTGCCGTATTCACTTATTATTTTACTTTATATGAACCTCTTATTATTACTGTACTTTATTTTAATATTTATGTATAATATTCATTTTGTTTCCTTTACAAAATCCACGTTTTCTATTTACTTATATGATGTACTAATTTTTATCAGTGTTTATTATCCCCTTTTAGAGTTTGTAATGTCATCATTTCAATCGAAAAAAAACTTGCTGCGACTGCTTTCGCAGCTCGGTGTTGCCAACAGTCGCAGCACTTGTTGCGACTGCCTGAAGTGTCGCCGCTTGGTGTCGCTGGAGATGCTGTTATTTGTGCCGCTGTTCGCTGGAGGTGACACTGTAAATGTTATAGGGATTTTACAAACCACTGACCATCTTATTTTTATTTATTTATTTATTTTACAAAGAATCTGATTGCTTGGAAGCAAAAATGTCCTTTTAATAATGTTAGATAATTGATTAATAGATCGATTGAGTTTAACTCCAGTCTCTCTCTCTCTCTCTCTCTCTCTCTCTCTCTCTCTCTCTCTCTCTCTCTCTCTCTCTCTCTCCCCCTCTCTGACATTTTTACATCATTTTCTCACTGTTGCCTGCCATAAGTGTTTCATAATTTTGAGGAACCTAACCCTTAACATAAAATTTTAATTTGTGTAATGAGTTGACATTTCTAGGTGATGAACTATGCCATCTTTAAAACCCTGAAGTAAGTATATTTCCACCTTTGAAACACAATGACACAAAAGAGATTGGAAGTCTTTTTAATAAACATCACTCCTCAAATTTCGAAAACACCTTGAGGTGCATTTGGTCAACAACATGTTTGTTGAATAATTCAAAGTCTTCCTTTTTTTCGAATTCAAAAATAAGCATTTCAGCTGATGAACATTCCTCATATCCACTCTCCCAGGATTTTAGTTCCACGAGCAGCTCTTTTTTCGTTTGGCTGTCCATGTGGAGGACAGCAGGGAGTTCAAGTGCACCCTCAAACTTTGTCCGGCGGCACCAGTCAGCTGCAGCAATGGCATGCCTTATAAGGACACTTTCCTGCAGTAAAGATGAAAACATGGTCCAGGTATTATATTGATGTAATTTCCAGCTATTGCTTAACATTTAGAAAGGAATTACTGTACACCAATAACAAATCTTTCATATTTCGTAAGTAAGAATTCTGTCTTTAGTACAGTATATTGAGCAACCTAAAATCAAATGTTCATTCACAGAAATAAGTAATGGGTATGTGATTGAATGACATTTGTTGGAGCTTGATCACTACCCTTAATTTAGTTAGCATGTTATATATTATATGGGTTTTATAAGGTTAATGTTATTTTTTGGAATCCCTCAGGTGGACCTGGGAGGTGGTAAGGGATCTCTTGATTTCCAATAATACACCTCTACAATCTTCTTCCAGAAAACCAGAACAAGATAGATGGATTGACTTAATCTGCCAGGTTTTTATTCAGCTCCACTGTTATTTTTTCACAGGAAAGAACTGATCTTGAAAAAAATATACAGATGTCCAGGCTTCAGATGGCATAATTTAACATTCATAATGTTCTGAAGTCTGGAATTGTGTATTGCCTTAACGATTTCTGCCATTAGGTGTCACCATTGAGCAAGTTAAGCAAGTTAAGTGTGCTATGAAAGTATATACTTTTATAATAAAAGCTGTTATACAAAATTATTATTATGTTTCATACTAACAAGCAATATCACTTTCTGAGCGCTTATACTGTTAAGTGCAGTAATAGTAGCAGTCATTACCTCTTCTGCATTCTCTGTCTGCTCTTCCACACTGGAAAAAAAAAAAAAAAAAACATATGTAAATGGACTGGTGCAAAACCACTATTTGCCACAAGTGGCATAATGGATTAGATGATGTCACATATTTGGGAGTACGCCCACAATGCAAATAATGGGTACCTTTTCTCCCCCTTCGCAGATGTGCTCTTCAGAAGAATAGATTCAGCACGATAGCGACACATGTTGCTGTTGAGTTGCAACCAGCGAATCAAAACCTAAAAACCCAAAAAAGGAATACCAATATATTAAGTAAAATATATCAAGTGTGTAAAATAATAACAACAATAATACATCAGTCTTTCATAAATTCATTTTGCAGTGGGAAGCGACAATCAGTGGGACTTGAAACTTTAAATCATGCTTTACTTTGTTGTAGTTGTAGTGTTTCTCAGAATTGTATTCTCAAAATTCCAAAAAGTCAATTTACACCTATAGCTTTTACAGGCATATGCCATTCGACATTCACTAACTTTTGCTTTAAACATGAAGTCTTGTAGAAATTTAGAATTATTTGCATAACCTCATTAGCTCACCTCTGGCAAGAGGACATCAGTGACAAACAGCTGCTTCTCAGAGACTGTTCCAGGCATGGATAGAAGTTTCTCTAAGCACTGGCTCATCTGCTCTGTCTGGGTAACAAGTCAAGAAACATGAACATCCATCTATATTTGGCATGGTGGTCAGACATTGAATAATTCATGGCTCAATGTGTGAGATTGGCACACAGACAAATTGTGAGATGATATATTCACTCCCCCCACCTAAAGTCACTGAATGCATCATTTCAGTCATGTAACTAGCCTGTAATAGTTTCAAATTCTTTAAACACTTTATTACCCCCAAAACTGTCTTCAGGAACCCTGTGCTCTGTTATTTTTCATCCACCTTTATCCATGTTTTTGTTCTGAATAAATTGTATCTGTTATTGTTTTTCTGAAAGTCAATAAAATATACACTTATAAAAAGTAATTACTTGTGTCAGCTAACAGATATGTTTTCAAAGTCACAAATAGTCTATATAACAACTGTAATTTCTCTCCCTTCCCAGGGTGTAAAAAACCTTTGCAATGCGTGTGCATCTTTGCTGTTGAAATATTGTGTGATATTGTGCCGTCCTTAATTACATTGTTTGATTTTAGCCAAATAAATAAATAAATAAGAATAACAATAACAAAAAGTGCAATAAGACAATAATAACAGACAACACCACTAACCTTCAGGTTGTTGAATACAGTGAAATTTTCACTTGTTTCTTAATGGCAGGGTCAAACCCCCTGTGTCTCCACAGATACATTCTGTTGGAGAGAACCTGCCCACTCAGCAAGTTTATCTCTAAATCCTGTAGAATTTCAGATGCATATTTACAGTTAGATTAGGTTTTCACCTGCTGCAATCAGGGAATGACATTTATGAGACAAAACATAGTACAGCTCATTGAAGAAAGGTTCACAGTAGGCCTGATATGTCATTACCTTTATCTCTTCATCTGGCAGAATGTCGCCTACTTTAATTGACTGCAGGATGTTGTGTAGGCATAATTTTTGCTCTATTCTCCATTTTTTATCATCTAGAGCATGAAGAAGTCCGTTTAAATGTCCCAACTGCAAGTAAAATTTTTAAATTGATTGCAAGGGCATGAAAATCACACAACTTTTCAAAAAAAAGAGCACATTCACTGCTATCAGTATGTTATTCTAACAAAGAGGCAAAGTATTCCAAAGCAACAACATTCAGAAGGAAGTTATGATTAAAAATTTCATATGGGCACGGGTTGTGTGTTTAAGTTATCACATATGCTTACGTGGGACATCAAAGGCCAGTTTCCAATTTGCATCTCCAATCACCACAGCTGGGTGGTATCCACACTGGTAACAATAGTTGTCATATTTGAAACTAGTTAGGGACAAAAAATGGTGGAAGGCTCTCCTCACTAGCTGATGGTGGTAGCGGTTGCCATTGAAGAATGACAGAATGTCCAACATGCGTCCACTGGTTGTCTTGTTCTGTAAACACATTGAAGTTTTCAGTTAGTGTTTATGTATACGGGCAACTGTATTACACAAAGGATTTCTGGCTGCCTTACCGCCAAACCGGACAGCAGAAGCTCACACAGTGGCAGTGTTAGAAACACACGGTTGTTAAAGTTGTGGAATCCGGATGAATATTCTTGGAACCTCACAACATTTTTACAAACTGGGCACTCTTTTGTAGCTACAGAGACACCTGTCGATGATGTGGTTAAACATGCTTAACTATTGAATTTCTTTTTTTAAATTGACTGACCTTTTTTTACATAATTAATTCCATACACCATAGCCTGGGTGGTTGCTATTTAGGATGGATTAAGTATGGGAGGGGTGGGCCCTGGACAGTAGGGGTAGGTGTTCTCTGAAGGTTCAAGACATGATGGTGGTTGTTCCTCCTTTGTCCTGAGATGCACTGGTATTTCTTGCAGGCATGGGATGCGCTTTTGTGCTTTTAAGTAGTCTGTCATTGCACATATTTTCCGGCCATTCAAGTTCTGTGACTCACAGGTAACGCTGCTTTCTAGCATGTGACTTTCCAAGTCATCAATGTCATCCACTTGGATGTCAGAGGTGGCTGCTGGGGTGCCTGGCAACTCCTGGAAAATCCACCACATTCCCATCATGCGATGGACGCAGCGATGAGATTGTCCACTTCCCCGACATTGACAGTTCCACTGCCCAGCCACAGAATCAAATGTCACCCTAGTCCGCCCAAAGTAACACCAGTTGTCACTTTCATTGGTGAATATAGAAAAGAAGTGCCAACGTTTTGATTGTTCCCCATCTTCCACAAAAACTGGGAAAACACTGTCAACGCCACACTGTACTGCAGCCGTGTTCAGTTTGTCACATTTGTCACCCCATTCAGATGACATCAGCCCTTTGCTCATCATGTCCTGTAGTGATCCACTTGTGAGGACTGCAGGCTTGATGTATGGTTTGGCTTTTGATGTCCTCTCCAGATGTGCACATTCTTTTCCTAGGTTTCCAGACGACCATGCTATTTGCATAAATCTTCTGCACTTGGGTACCTTGCAATCCATTTTCTGTGAAGTTGTGGATTTAATGACATGGATGGGGAACACAGGGCTATGGTCATACTTGGGTGTGACATAAATACCATTTCTGGTTGGGATTCTGTTGGGAGTCCAGCCTTCAAACAATCCTCCTGAATCCAGAGTCACATCTGTGAGCATCTGGAACTTTGGCCCCGATCCTCCACACCACACAACTTGGGATGACAGCGCCACCTACCTGTATCCTTTCAGCAGCCAGTCCCATGTTCTGACCCGTTTCCACTGTGGCCTGTTGGCTCATCTGGTCCAAAGTCTGGATCATCAGTGTCCAGGTTCATGGAATGAGTCAGTGTGCCGCCGTCCTGTGATGTCATGATAGAGAATCACTCTATTTATACTAATGTGCAGAGCCACTGGAGTGTGGAAGCAGACAGTTACCATAATCCAAATGAAAAAGCAACAGCAGAAATGCTTTTTCATTTTAAGAACGTGGCTGCATTATTTGACTCATAAATAAAATCACCAATAAGTCCATTATGGTCCGAGTATGTTTTGGTCATTGGATTGAAAAACCAAAAACGGACGCTAATTTGTTTTTCGTTTTACAATGAAAAAAAAACAAATATGAAATATGAGACATTTTTCCTTTTAACTGTGTGATATTAAATACAAGAAATTTGAAAATGGCTTGATTCTATTTTTATAGTTTGAAAAACAAAAAATAAAATCACTAAAACACAAAGACAAAAAACAGTGCGTTTTACCCTGGTCTTTGGAGGGAGGTACGAGATCAGCAAGTTAGAGGCTCGTGTTGACTCAGGCAGAGCGCTGCAGATTTGCTCACTGGTTGTAGGAGAAAAGCTAATTGTTCATTGTAAATGTCTCTGGAACCCTACTCGGAAATCATTTTTCACATGGCAAGACAAGGCAAGGCATCCTCACAAGTTTCTGAGCGGACATCGCTGGAAAGTGGCAGGACAAGAGGTTCCTCTGCAAGAAATGTGAGAAGAGTTTGTGCTGAACATGGATGGCCTAAATGTGAAGGGGCTCCCCGATACACAGCTGGAGATCGAAGTGGCAAAAGCAATAACTGAGGTGTTGTAACAACTCCACTGGCAGATTAAACACGCTTCACAATGCTTCTGTGCTACGACTGAAAACCCTCCAGTGAACCAAAATTGATCAATTAATTCCAACATCCCCCCTTTTGACACATGGTCTAAACCGTGCGTCAATTTAGCAAAATGTGAAAATAAATGTTTTGGCAGACACGGGTTACCGTTTGGTCCCACCCAAATGTCAGTAACGTGGTCCCAGCATGCGCCGGCGGAGCGCCAAGCGGCCTTCTCCTTCGCTGTGGAAGTGGAAGTCCCTGCATTTCCACAGTGCCCCAAAGTTATGAACGACACCAAACGCATAACGGGAGTCTGTGTAGATTGTGACAGACTTGCCCTCTGCAAATCTACACGCTTCAGTTAGCGCAACCAGCTCTGCCCCTTGTGCTGAGAGGTGACATGGAAGGGAGTCAGAGCAGATGACCTCCGAGTCGGAGACAACTGCGTCACCAACTCTGTTGGCGCCTTTGTCGTCCCGGAATGCTGAACCATCTGCGTAGAAAACAAAATCAGCATTAGCAAGGGGTTCGTCAGTCAGGTCAGGTCGGGGGGAGAAAATTGTGTCTAGCTCTGCTATGCAGTCGTGTGTGGGTTGGGCACGTTCGGTGCCCTGGCGTGGACAGCAGCGTTAACTGCTCTCAAATGTTGAACAAACCTCCAGTCATCACGTTGAGGAGGAACTCTGGCCTTGGCATGGAACAATGACACCTGCTTTGAGAAGAGAATCAAAAACAGGAGTGATCCCTTCAACAGCTTCTGGCTTCAGAGGATATTGCGGCTGGTTGGGCCGAATATCACTTTTGGGTGTGATCTTCACCGGTTCGGCACCTTTGATCAGTCCCACATCGTATTTGTGAGCAGCCCACAGTGAGGAGGGAACCTCACTCAGTTCCTCGGACAGCTGCAAATTGGGAGCTTTCATGAAGTGAGCATCACCCGGCACCTTATCGTTAGCCGCCACTATCAATTCTTCTGGGGCCTCGAGGGGAAGCAACCACTGATAGACATGCAAGAGAGGCTTAGGAATTTGAGCCAAGGTCGAGGAAGATAACGACCTGGCAACAATCAACCCGTTTGGGGGTGGAGATGAGATTCATGCCCATGGCTAGAAGCAAATCTCTTCCCAACAAATTCATCGGACACACTTCTGACAATACAAAGCTGTGTTTAATTTGGTTTTGTGATGTGCATGTCTCGTCGCCGTAGTCAATACAAGTAAGTGGAGTGGTGAGAGGCTCTCTCTTCTTCGTTCCAGCTGCCCCGACAGAATAAACATATCTCCCACTTTTTTTTTTACACTGGGGAAGTTCTTCTGCACGAAGGAGCGACAATGTTGCTCCGCTATCGGCTCGGAACGTGATATTTTTACCCATAATTCTAAAAGTGACCCGCGGCAGTTTCTCAAAAACAGCTTCTTTATACAACGTGTATGTGGGAGGAGGCGGCACGTGACGACGCTCTAAACCTGTCAATGGTGCTCAAAATTTGGTCACGTAAATCAACCTCGAACTCTGTGTCAGTGTCAATGCATGTCTCACCGTCAGGCTGAGAGCAATCAGTCGAACCTAAATCATTGTCAGAAGAAAAATCATCATCAACATGTAAATCAGTATACGTTTCCGAATAATCAACATCAGAATATGAATCAGTGTACGTGTCTGCAGGGGAAAGGGAAGTTAGAGGGGACAGCAAGCATTTCTTCATTGCAAGAAGCATGTTGCATGTGTGTGTGTGCATCACTTCCCTGCGAAGACGCTGTAGGCCGAGGGTCCGTCTCGCCGGGTCCATGCCGTGTCCCGCACTCCACTCTCCCCCCTCAGCTGCTCTAAGTTGGATCCTCTTTTCCGGCCCTCGCGATCACTCTCTTGGCTGTGGTGGGCATGGTTCTGCCCGCGGTGTCTTCCTTTGTCAGGGCATTCTCTGGCCCAGTGACCCATTCGGCCGCAGATGTGGCACGCCCCCTTTTCGCCTCTGTCTCCGCTAGTCGCCCTTCGTCGGTTGTCGTTGTTCCTGTAGGGCCGTCTCGCCGTGTCACTGAGGTGCTTCATCATGGTGAGGGAGGCACGCTTTATCTTCTTGTCCTCTGCATCGCTGGCCTCCTGCAGAAGCCTCTCAGCGTGCACTGCATGACGTCGGACCTCTGTCAGCCGGGCATCTTCAATCCCCACGCAGCAGCTTCTGTTAACTGCTTTGGCGATCTGGGGGAGCAGCCCTTGTCTGAAAGCAGTGATGAGGCTGGCCGTTTGGTTGACGGCAGTCCTGATGAACGTGGCGACGCTGTGGCGTCGGTGCTGGAGTGCGCAGGGTTGTACGGTGGTAGCTTTGTTGGATGAGGGCAGGCGGGAGGAGGGAAGACAGGCATGTCCAGGAGAGGGTCCCTCGGGCCTGTAAGAGAAGGATACAGACGATTTGGTGCATTTGAATGCTCGTGTGTGAGCGGCTCCTTTTCTCCCTCCTCTGGGGAGTGTGTGTGAGTGTGTGCACCCTCTGCCGTTATCTCTGTCACCCCTGTGCTCCAGCGCCCAGCGCTGTTCACACGTTTGTTTACTTGTTTCCTGTCCCTGACTTCTGCTTCAGTTTTCCAAAATGAAAAACACCTTTCATGATCTTTAATGATCTGAATTGCATATTTGTTTTTTTTTTTCTTTTTTGTAACCTTTCCCTCTGCTATCTTCAATTTATCCTGGAGGTTTCTCAATTCCTCCAAACTCAGTGATCCCCCTGCTGGGAAATCATACTTTTCAACCCAAATTCCCAACATGTCAAGACAATCTGGACCATATTTTTTCCTCATGTCGTCCACAATTGGTCCCCCCTGGGGAACAGCAGCAGCCACTTTGCTCTGGTTCTTCCCCAGCACTGTCTAGCTAGACTTATTACTCTGACTTTTCACTAAGTTTTCACAAAATTCCAAGTCAGAAAATACACAGGCGTCCCCGTGCACCCCTTTTTCTTACTCTAGCAAAAAGGTGGAGAAAAAACTCACCCCTCTGGTAGTTTACCTACCAGAAGCTTCCGGCTCACTTGTGGAGCGGGAATTTCAGTGTTGATTCAGAATCAACACCGACCTGACAGGCACGGTTAACGTATGCGCTCCGTCCTGCCCCGGGACCGTTCGTAAACGACAAGGAAAACAACCCACTGGTCACTGATATGTCTGAGACAAGAACAATTACTTCTCACCCGATCTCTGAATCAGCACTTCCCTTCCAGGTTCGCTTGGATAGACGTGAAGCCGATCAGATCCACTCTTAGACGCCGATCCTCTCATCTCCGAATGCTTGGTTCGAGGTAGAGGGGGAACGAGGAGTTTCCTCCGTTCCTGGTCCCGGGCCCTCAACGTCCCAGAGTTCCACTGACGGGTCTCCAGCAATCCTGTTCGTGACGCCAAATTGTTGTGGAAAAGAGCGAAGATGCCGATGCAGGAATACTGGGATAATAAGTAATTTAATGAACAAACAATAAAAAAAGGGATCGGAGCTCCGAGGCACAAAACGCAGTAAAATGGGAGTGCGAGTGCGAGGTGGGAAGGAGGAAGAAGGTCTCTTATACACAGGACTGGGAGGGGATAAGATAAGCAAAGAACAGGGAGGAGAACAGAGAGAGACAAACCAACGACTATACGATAGTTGACCGATTTCACAGCTCATATCCTGTACAGGGAGAGGATGAGCACATCAGTGGCAGGCCATAAAACAAAGTGAAATACGATGCGTATATGTTAGCCTAGGATTCTAACAGTTTACACGTGCTACTAGTGATCATACAATATAAACCAAGGTAAAGAATAACACAAGAATACTCTATCATGTTCGACCCATCTTAATAACCGAGATTTTTTTTCCAGGTGTGCTTTGCTCATCTCTTTGTACCAAATATTTAGGGGAGTTTTTATAACATCACATAGGTTATTAGAGTATATAGTCTTGAAAGCTTTGTCACCCAGCAGAGATTGAAGTGGGATATCTAGTTGGTCAAATTCTAGCTCCTTCCATTTTGCATCGTAACCCGCCCTGCACCAGTAGACTATATACTGCAGTTGTGCTGCTTTATAGTAGTCCTCCAAGCATGGGAATGACATCCCTCCCTGTTAAGTGTAATGTTTTGTAGCGTACCCTTGGTTTCTTGTTCTGCCATATGAATCTAGAAATGATCCGATTCCATTCACTGAATTTCTTATTGGGTATTTCTACAGGTAGCGATTGGAGTAGAAATAACAATTGTGGTAAAATAACCATTTTTTAAGTATCTATTCGGTTGTAAAAATCAAGTACTAGGGGGTCCAACTGTCCAGATCATTTTTAATTTTGGTCGTGATGCTACCGTAGTTTACACTATATAAATCTTTGGGGGTCTTGGGAATATGAAGACCTAGGTATTTGAAAATT
The DNA here is from genome assembly GCF_046127955.1 of Nelusetta ayraudi. Classification (NCBI taxonomy): domain Eukaryota; kingdom Metazoa; phylum Chordata; class Actinopteri; order Tetraodontiformes; family Monacanthidae; genus Nelusetta; species Nelusetta ayraudi. Next base: position 381,154 of record NW_027466185.1, read on the forward strand.
CTGGTTTTCCATTTAAATTTAAAGGACTTACGTATGTTTTCTTGAGGTATGTAATTCAAAGTAAGAGTTTGAGTTTTCTCTATGTTCAATTTGTATCCCGAATATGAACCACATTGGTCGAAGGAGGGCATTAATTTAGGGAGACTGGTATCCGGGTCGGATAAAGTCACCAGGATGTCATCTGCATATAAACATGTCTTATATTCTTTCCCCTTGAATAGTATTCCCATGATTTCTGGGTCTTCCCTAATCTTTTGAACAAGTAGCTCTATAAATAGAGCAAACAAGATGGGGCTCAGTGGGCAGCCCTGTCAGCAACCCCTCTCCAAACGGATTGTACCTGAAAGACTGCCATTTATTCTGATCCGGGCCACAGGTGAATTTTAAATATTTTATAACTGTATTGTTAAAGCCAAAACGTTGCAGGACCAGGTATAAAAATTCCCATAGAACAGAGTCAAAAGCTTTTTTTTGTGTCAAAGCTAATTGCTAAGGACATTGTGTTTCCTTTGCTCATTATATGTAACAGATGTATAGCTCGCCTAACATTGTCTTGTGTTTGTCTATTTTTAACAAAACCTGTCTGGTCCGTGTCAATTAGGTTAGGGATAATATTTTCTAGTGTGTTGACAATAATTGAAGTGAAAATTTTATAATCAGTGTTTAAAACTGAGATAGGTCTGTATGAGCTGCAATCTGTCCTAGCTTTCCCTGGTTTCAGTATTACAGATAATATGGCCTGTTTCCAAGATGGTGGGGTCTCGCCACCTTTTAAGACATAGGTAAAACAATTTAATAAATAGCAGTGGGGTCACAGAGTCCCTAAAAGTCTTATACATTCTGCTGGTAGTCCATCTCCACCGGCTGCTTTGCTTGTTTTCAGTTTAGAAATTGCCTTGTCGACCTCTGCATTTGTAATCTCTGTAGTTAAGCACTTATTTTGTTCTGTGACAACAGATGGCAGGTCTAGGGATTTCAAAAAAAATGATTGACTGTTACTGCTTTTGCTAATTCGGGTTGAGTGTATAAATTCCTGTAGTATGATTCAAAAGACTTATGTATTGCTTCTGGCTTATAACACATCTGGTTGGTGACCGGGTCCTTTACTTTATATATGGATCTTCCAGACTGTTGTTTTTTAAGTCTCCAGGCTAAGAGTTTTTTAGCACGGGGTCCATTTTCATAGTGGGTTTGTTTGATATACTTAAGTGTAAGTTCCTCCTGGTCGTTCAGTTTCTTATTTAGTTCTGATTTTACTACGGTTATTTGTTCCAATAAGGTGGGGTCGTTAGTCTCTACATGCTTCTGTTCCAGTGAGTCTAATTTACTTGTCAAGTCGTTAAGGTGTTTAAGTTTTTCTTTTTTCCTTTGTGATGCCCAACTTATAATCTTCCCACGGGGACTCTCGCTTGGGGGCCCGCTTTGCTGGCGTTGGGGGCGGGGGTACGGCTGTGGCCCCGGGGGCCGGGGGGGGGCTGTCCCCTGGTGCCGGGGGGTCCCGGGGCGGTGGGGGTGGCTGGGGGGTGTGGGGGGTGGAGGGGGCCGGTTGATGCGCCATACTGGGTCCGTAGGGGGGGGGCCTCTGGGTGCCCGGGCCTGCCCTGGGTACCGATCCTCCCGGTGGGTGAAGGGGCTGGGTCCTGTCATGGGGATGAGTCTGGTCTCGCTTGGCCTGGGGGGCCCCCGTCCGGGGGCCGGGCTCTGCTGCCTGTCCGCCCTGGGTGGTGTCCCTTCTCCTTGGGGTATCTGCCTCCCTGTCATCCTGCCCTGGCTCCTCGTGGGGCGGGTGCCCTCCGGCCCGGGGGCCTGCTGCTCCGGGCCTCTTCCTGGCCGGCTTTGCGGCGGGTATGCCGTGTCCGGGGCCCCCCCCCCGGCTCGTCGCTGGCGTGGGGTGGTTGCGGCCTCGGAGACCGCACTAATTGGCAGCCTACTTCCAGTGACGTACTTAAACACACCCACCCCCACATTCAGGTACACACACCACCACATCCATACACACACCACCACATCCATACACACACACACACACACACACACACACGTATACACAGATGCAAACATGCACATACACACAAGTATACACACATGCAAATATACACACACACCCGCACACACGCACACACACACACAAATATTCACAAGCGCGGGTACACTGTTGTACACTATTGCATAGCTTATTGTCTTATTGATCCATGAGTAGATTATTATCATCGTTATTATTACTATCAACATTATTATTATTATTATTATTATTATTACTATTATTATTATTATTGTTATTACTATTAACGTTGCTATTATTATCATCGCTATTATTATTAACATCACTGAATGAACTTGCATGTATGTTTGTATGGGTATATATGCACTATCTGACAATTAGCTATGCATATTTACGATCTGTTTTGTTCTCTTTTAACACAATTGTATATTGTTGCCAGTTGCCTCCTCTACTCCTCTCTCTCTATCCCTCTCATCATCTCATCATCCCCCCCCCCCCCCCCCCCCCACACTCATTTCCCCTCTCTACTCACCTCCCTATCTATCCCCCTCAGTCCGGTCATGGCCAGAATGTCACCAAGAACATTATAATAAAACCACTGAAGAGGTAGCTCCTGAAACCACCCACGTGGCTCACACTCTCAAGATCTACCTCTGAGAATAAAATCTGTCAGCCATCATAGACATTCAGAGACACTTCTGCTTGTCATTATGGCCGGACCGGACAAGGGAAAAAAAAATAAATAAATAAATAAAAATAAAAATAATAATAATAATCTTCCCACGCAATACTGCTTTTCCAGCATCCCATAAAATACTCTGTGACGTCACTGTGCTACCGTTAAGGTCTGTATATTCCTTCATTTCTTTCCTAATGTAATCTTCAAATCAGGTGTAATTTAATAGGGAGGTGTTGAGTCTCCAAATACTGTTTTTGTGTGGGACACCTACATTTATTTTCACATATACACCCGAGTGATCTGATATGTCGCTAACACCAATTCTACAATCTAAAACCCTGTGTCTGTCTGTTCAGAACATAAAGAAATAATCGATCCTCGAGTAAACTGAATGAGGGTGAGAGTAAAAAGTCAATTGTTTAGTGGATGGATGAAAATCCCTCCATACATCAAACATACCAATCCTTTTAATCATCTTCTTAATATTTAGTGACTCAGGATTTGTTTTCTTTGTCGGGTTTGATGAGTCTAGAGTGGGATGCAGCTGTACATTCCAAGGGGACTCGTGCCACGCAAAGCCTATTCCGACCTGGCGATCCTGTTTGAATCCATTAGCAACCAGCTACATTACCCCGGGCAGCTTCACGGGTACAGGTGGATGTATGCTAAATGCAGAGAAAATGGACTGCGTGTGAGAAAAGAGTCTGTGCGTTTGGTTTTGAAGGAGCTGCATCCAAGAGGAGTGTCATTAAGGCAAGCGGGGCGTCTCAGACGGAGGAATTACTTCTCAAACTTCTCAACTTCATCTGGCACCTGGACTCATATGATGAACTGAAGCCATATGGTATTTGTGTGAATGGATGTATCGATGGCTTTTCAAGAAAAATAATCTGGCTCAATGCTTACACAACAAGTAGTGACCCAAAAGTAATTGGAGGGTGCTACATAGAAGCGGTACAGCGTTTTGGGGGGTGCCCTAGAGTTGTTCGAGGCGACGTTGGAACCGAAAATGGCCATATTAGAGGCTTCCAGCGTTTCCTCGTCCCTGTTCAACCAGACGACACCCTCGATAGTTACTTGGAGGGGGCCAGCACCGCCAATCAAAGAACTGAATATTGGTGGGGTTTCCTGCGTGGCCAGCGCATGGAGTTCTGGTTAGCCTTGTTATCAGACCTCAGAGACAACGGGCATTTTGATGGCGAGTTTCTGGACAAAAGTCTCCTGCAGTTTTGTTGTATGGGCCTCCATACAGGTGAGTTCATGAATAACGTTTTATTTTCATTTTGTGTGCATGTGTATGTGAGTGAGAGAGAGGGGAGGAAGGACAGAAACGGGTAAGGGGGTGTTGGGAAGACAGACAGACAGAGACGGGAGGAAAGGAAAAAGAACGCTAAAGAGAAGGGGTAGAAAAGGGAAAGGAACAGAGATGGAAGGGGAGAGAGATGGAACAGAAGGGTAGAAACAGAGAGGATAAGAGATGGGGAGAAAGAGGGGGGGGAGGGATGAACAGAGACAGGGAGGGAGGGAGAGGGTGGGGTTGCTCATGTGTGAATGCTGTAATTTAGTGTTTTATTTCTGTTCTGCTGGCACAGCTCTTCCTAAATGTATACATTTTCTACAGGATGAGTTGGATGACACTGCACAGGTGTGGAATGCACACAACATCAGGCCATCAAGAAACCTGAACGTCCCCAGCGGTCGGCCTAATGTGATGCATGCTGTTCCCGAACTTTACCGAACAACAGATTTTCTCTCCCCTGTTGAAGATGAACACATTCAACTGTGCAAAAATGAATGTGTCTTTCGGCTGGCTGTACCATGTAATCCAGAGATTTATGAACTCTGTATCATCTTTATGGCTGAGTCCCATCTTGCTCCACCAACAGATCCGTATCAGGCTGTGAACTTGTATTTGCACCTAAGAGAGGCCATCACTGCATCTCTCTAAACCACCCGACCCTCTCCACAGGATGGACACTTATTCCACTGCAGTGCGCCTCCCCCTGACCCTATCCAGAGAATGGACACTAAATTGTTGTGAACCTCCTGTTATTTTGTGTGTTGTTAAATCTCTAGTGTTCCTTTTAAAAATACACAGGGATATTGGTTATTTACTGCACTCCTTTGTTTCTGTTATTACGCAATCCTTACGGTGATGCTATTTACTGAATTTACTTTTTGACCTGAAGGTCGTGTGTGCAAAGAGCTGTTAAATAAAAGTAGCCATGTGAAAGAACTTAACTATGTTGTTGAAACATTGAGAAACACAGAAGCACAAGGTTACTTTAAGATTTACTTTAATTATTCTTCACTTCCATGAATTAATGAACATTAACGTGATTCTATAAAGTCAACAATTCCTGAAAAATTAAACCGGTGTTGGACACCTCGTTCTGAATGCTTGGTTAGAGTAAACAGATGGACCTGTAAGCAGTCATTTTCAAAACAACATTTTCACTTTCAACAAAAAAAAAAAACACCCTCATAAAACTCTGCTGAAGCATTTACTATTCTGTAACACAAGTGTAACTATGGAAGCAGATAGTTACCATAATCCAAATAAAAATGCAACAGCAGAAATGCTTTTAAATTTTAAGAACGAAGCTGCATTATTTGACTCATAATTAAAATGGTTAATAAGTCATTCAATCTGCATTTTCATTTTCTTCTGCAAGACTGCTCATTCTTGTACTTAATTCAAATGAAAGGAAAACACATTTGAGATTTAATTTTCAAAACATGCACCAGCAAAGAGTTACCAAAATTCAATATGAAATGTAAAATCCAAAAATGAAAAAGCAATAGCAGAATGCTTTTTCATTTTAAGAACAAAGCTGCATTATTTGACTCATAATTAAAATCATTAATAAATATTGCTATATGCATTTTCATTTTCTTATTCGTGTCGCACCTTTTATGACACAATCAAAAAGAAAACTGAGGGCATTGCTTTTTAATTTTCGTGGTCCTGCCCTGCACAAGAGTTACCACAACTCGAAAATGAAATCGCAATCTCAAAGTAAGCGCGCGGCGCAGGAAAGTGACATCAGCAGCTCTCCACCTGTGGCTAATCTAACACCAGTGCCATGATCTGCCACTGCATCTTCACTAGTACTAACTGATGATGGATCACAAATCACATGTGCGAGGCGTAGAACGAGCGGAGCAGTCAAAGGCAACAGAAGAAGAAAGAAAAGCCTCCTTAGCTTAGTTGATCTTCTGTGTTGCCTCCTGGACGGTGCTGGCCTCCTCTGGCTTGGTGCTGGCAACCACGGGAGCCACAGGAACCACGAGCACAGCTCTGGTCATCTGTGGCGTCGCCTCCACCTGATTAAAATAAGAAAGATGTGATTTTATGCCAATAAACATAGAAAGGAAAACACTAGGCTTTACACGGTCACGATTTTTGTGCCAATCACCAATCCGATCACGTTAGGGGCAATAAATACTTGTTTCTGTACACCCCTTGCCTTCTCACGAGCACCGTCGAAAGTTGTTTGCTTTAGCATCCGTTTCAGAGTTTGCTTTTCTTTTTCTTTCTCCGCGCTGCGTTTCTTGAACTCGACATGCTCCTCCGTGTGTATCTTTTCCAAGTGCCTGATTAAATTTGTGGTGTTGAATTTTTTTTACCAAAGTTCCCCCGCGAGGTACTGTAGCGTTGCATATATTGCAGATTCAAAGAAACTTTATTGTCCGTCACATAGCGACAGTACTCAAAACAGGAAGAGGCACGAAGATGAAAATGAAGGTTTTTGAATCATGAATCATTAGCTCTCGGTGTTATGCCCCGGCCTAGGGGGAACCAGGACACAACATAAAGGCTCCCCCCCTTCTCCCAGCTCTCAAATTAGACAAAGGTGCTTCGTCCACAGGATGGTTTTTATTAAACGTCACCATCATTGCACTGGCGTCAGGGAGGGCATGGCCAAAACAACAAACAAAATGGCTCTCTTATGGATCTTACCTATGAAGAAAACAATCAAATAAATGACAGTCAAACTAACCTCCTTAACTAAAACACAGGAGAAAAGGGTCACAACACAAATGGCTTCCCTCCCCTACGGGCTACGTGGACACAAAGGGAACTGAAATAGATTACAAAACAGAATTGATGGCTGAACACAGAATGCTGCTGCTGCGGCACATGGCCTCTGGTTGGGAGCTGGGAGAAGGACAAAGAGACCGAGGTGTTGAAGTCCTCCTCCTTTAATATTGGCACCAGCCAATCACCTTTCCGCACCTGGAACAAGCAAAAAAAAGGGAACACAGGATCTACTGCGCCATCTAGTGCCCAAACGGACACACAGCAGACAAAAGGACCTGACAACAATGTAAACCCAAATCTATAGATTTACATAACACTCGGATACAAACAAATAAACATGTCGATGCTGTGAAACTACTTTGGAGGAAATGAGACAGATTAAAAAAGTTTCAACACGACCATGATGTCATTGATCGGTGATTCATGACATGACGCCCGATCATGAACGTTTCTAAAAATGCCAAATATCGGCCGATCCGATACAGCCGATAAGATCAGTGTAAAGCCTAGAAAACACACACAGGTGATGAAGTGGAAATGAATAAGTACAAACCTGCTGCACTGCTGTGACATTGCTGGAGGCAGACTCAGTCATGTGGACAGTTGAACGTGTTGCCCACACCTGCAAATACAAGGACACAAAGTAACGTTTAAAGAACTGCATTTATTGTCCTATCACAAAGATGCACACAATGAAATACACATATCCCAAATACCAACATGTCACTGGTTTGTTTTGGTTTTTGAGGCAACGCGTGCTGATCGACGTCTCAGGCTGGACATCTGGAAGAACATAAAGAAATTAATTCATAAACAAAGTAACACACTAATTAAACTGTACATGTACTGTACATATGTGATCTTGTGTTGATAATAGGGCTGGGGCGATACGGCTAACCCACGATTCGATACTGTCACGATATTTGGCCCACGATAATGACAACATCACGACACACGATATCTTCCGACGGGAAGATGAGAGAGGGAAAAAAATCCTTTCACTGCCCCGATTCTGAAAAACAATAAAAAAATGATGCAGACAAAATAAATAAATAAATAACCGCGTCCCCGAAATATACGGGACAAAGTGAAGTGCGTCCCCCATCAGTTCATTACGGGACAGGCTTTTTTATTTGCAAATATGGGACAATCGCGTATTTTATGGGAGGGTTGGCAACCCTATCTAGACCACAGACGGAAATTAAATGAGGTTTTGTCATTTTCCCTAAAAAACGGGACAAATTGTGTCCTGGGAGAGATTTTATCTTTCCCGGGACAGGTGGACAGGTGGTGTTTGGAAAAAAATATTGATATTTGCCGTCAGTGTATCGATTATTTATTGCGACAGAAAGCACAACAATATATTGCAATATTGATTTTTTTTTTCACCCACCCCTAGTTGATAAGTGTATGAATAATTGTGTGAATGTTACCGTGGCAGCTGGGGAAACCCTGCCAGATGACTCCACGACGGTCTCCATGTGGTCCAACAGCACAGCCTCACTGAACCACACGGGATTGGACGGGATGTCTGTGTGAAATGCAGTCTCAACAGCTGTTGGTACTGTCTATAAAAAAAAGAGGAGAGGAAATCAGAGTCAACTTAGGATAAGTGTTCATTTTTAAAATAAAAAGTTGCACAGTTTGACAAATACACGATTGGGGGGGGGGGAAAAAGAGGGATGAACAGGTTACCTCAACCTCCTGTCCAACAAGAGTCCATTCAGGAGCAGGTCCATACACTGGCATGTGGACAGGACCTGTCACAACCACTCTGGGAGACACCCTGGGCGATGATTGGTTGTGGCACAACACCCCTGATCTAGGTGAAGGGGGTACGAGCTGATGGAGCATGCAGCATGCAGACGCTCCACCAAAATCAGTCCTGAGGTGCACGTAAACAGAAAACAACATGTTAACACATATTTGTCATATCAAATGAAGAGCAAGTAAGGCTGAAGAAGGCAAAACTTACACCATCATAATACCACCATGTACAGCTGACGAAGGGGGAGGTGATCGGCCATATACACAAATGTTAAACCTGGAAGAAGTGTCACATAATCAATTGTGTAATCACACAATTCTAAGAAATATCTGTTAGCACAGTGTCACTGAAGAGAAAAAAATACAACAAAAATATGTATTTTACACACCCATGCGTGCAGCAACACGATGATATACTTGACGTAGCGCTGTTTGTAGTTCTGGCTTGACAGTCAGGCGAGATGGAAAGTCAAGCACAAACACCTACAAAAAACCCCAAACAAACATAAAAATGCTAAATAAATTCATGAATATTCTTGTTATTGAACTATGGATCATGGAATTACTTGATATTCATAAAACAAAGTGGCGATGACATTCATGTGTTCAAATTTGTTTGTCACAGCAGATAAACAAACCTTGGGCCAGCGGTCCAACACAGTTGCCAGTAGCGCAGCAAAATCCTGGGCGGAGTCTGTTACAAGCCCGTGTTCAAGGTTGTTGCCCGGGGCGAGAACACAAAACCATCCACAAGTGGACAGAGATGTGAGTCTCCCACCAGCAGAACAAAAACATAAAGAAACTCGTGGCTTGACAAAATCACGACCCATACCTTCTTGTCTGGTTGCTGGGCCTTAAGAACGAACTTGCACTGTTTTGTCAGTCAGGAGCAAAACGGGCCATCTTCGCACCCAGGTCACTGACCAGTACCGCGCCCTGTGTAAATTGACAAAAAAGAAAAATCTAAATATGTTTTTGGAAGATTTATTTGGAATACAACATAACAACACAGGCAGAACATGAAATCATGAACGTGGAAGTACTCACGATGTTCAAAGTCCTTCCGAGGTGGAAAAGGTGTCCAATCCCGTTTTTGCTCCAGGCGTCGTTTCATGGCCAGAGAGCGACGGAATGCCTTGGTGTTCGGCATCTCAACAATGAAATGAAAGATTGTGTCATTTTCAATGAAGGACAATGATAACACAAGTTTACAGAAAAAAGTGATGTTTTCTCACACACGACATCAAAACACAGAAAGGTTTCTGTACCTTTGCAGCTGGAGACGATGAGCTTAAATCAATAAAGCAAAAGAAAATGTGTATGTGTACTCTTGGACCCTAACCCTAATGCCATACAAGTCTATGGGGTGAAATTTCAACTTTGTCCTACAGATATGGGGCCACTTGCTTTTTCATCAGGAGCCCCCAAGAAGCACCCACGCCAAATTTGGGGCTTCTAGTACTTGAGGAACCCCGAAACCCTAACCCTAATTTAAGCTAACCCTAACCCTAACCCTAGTTTCAGCCTTATTGTTCCTAATTCAATGCAAGTCTATGGGGTGAATTTTCAACTTTGTCCTAGAGACATGGGGCCACTTGCTTTTTCATCAGGAGCCCCCAAGAAGCGCCCACGCCAAATTTGGGGCTTCTAGTCCTTGAGGAACCCTGAAACCCTAACCCTCATTTCAGCTAACCCTAACCCTAACCCTAACCCTAGTTTCAGCCTTATTGTTAACCCTAACTCAATGCAAGTCTATGGGGTGACTTTTCAACTTTGTCCTAGAGACATGGGGCCACTTGCTTTTTCATCAGGAGCCCCCAAGAAGCACCCACGCTAGATTTGGGGCTTCTAGCCAATGAGGAAAAATTTGGAGCAGACACGAAAGGGTTACAGCTGAGAAGGCACTTAAGATCCTCAAAGGACTGTTGCCACTCACTAGACCAAACAAATGGTTTCAATGGACTGGTTAATTCTTCTCTCGTGGCCGGCAGCTCCACTGCCTTAGTGCTGGAGATGAACGCTCAGGGGCGCCGCCAGGAATTTTGGGCCCCCTTCAAAAAAACAAAAACAAATGGGCCTCCTTTGCGCAGCGCTTGTCAAAAGCTTCACATCACTCAAAAAATACAGTATAGTTCAATAATAGTGCTTGAGTCCATCTTGACAGTGTCAATGTATTTTTATTGTGAATTCTCCACAAAGCAAACTCTTAACATTTATGAATGTTTCATGAAAAAACACTTGATGTCTCTCGGACAAAGTTGAGCTTTGACCTTCATAGACTTGCACTGCATTAGGGTTTCGCGATAAGGCTGGAATTAGAGTGAGGGTTTTGGGGTTCCTCATGGGCTAGAAGCCCCAAATTTGGCGTGGGTGTGTCCAGGAGGATCTTGATGAACCTGAAAGTGGCCCCATGTCCCTTAGGACAAAGTTGACCTTTGACCCTCATAGACTTGTATGGCATTAGGGTTATCGATAAGCGATACAAACCTGGTGAGTTTAAGACTTAGTGACTCTACGTACATGAATGTATGGGGTACCCCGTCCTTACCTTGTTCCAACCTTCCCTCCACAAACCTGGCTGTCCAGTGCCGAAGTCAAAGTGAGAGAGAGAACAAAGAAGGAGGAGGGCCTGTGACGCCGCTGCTGATTGGATCGTTGGTCGGTTGAATGAGCCAATTCTAGAGCTCCCCTCGGTGTCCACACACTGCAAAATATATCTAAGAAATAAACACTTAAATTGAGAAAGAACAGGCTAGAAACAAGTCAAATTATCTGCCAATGCAGTAAGATATTTAGACTTGGTAAGATTTCTTAAAATAAGACGATATATCTAGGCATTTGAAGAATGGAAAAACTCTTGAAATAAACAGTAAAGCACTCATTCCAAGGACTGTACTAAGTCAAATAAACTTGATACTAGCTTCTCAATTCTTTTTTCACGTTTGCTTCTTTCTTAATTTGAATGAAAAGATCTTAAAACCAGACCTACTAACAGTGCAATTCTTCTTAATTTAAGTGTTCACAATATTAGCTTTTTTTTCTCAAAATGAGACAAAGCATCCACCCCCCCTACGCCCATTCCCCCCCAAAAAAAATAATTCAGCAAACAGAATTAATATTGTCAACAACTATTTATTCACTTAAATTGCTGACAGTGCCTTCACTGCCTTGTAATAAAAACGTCACTAAGGCATTGCATCTTAAAACAACCTCAAGCAATCATTTCTAGAACGCAAGTAATGTTGTGTTGTTACAATATTCACCGTCATCATTATTGAATATTGATTCAGATTCCCTGACACTCAGTTACACAAAAAAAACAAAAAAACAGTATGGGGACAGCATATAGTGTTGATATATACTGATAACATGTTTGTTCCAACAGACTCCCACCCACCCTCAAGTTACAACTACCAGGGGAGTGTATCACTACCTATGCCTAGTACACAGCTCTACTCCCCAATAAAATCTTTCCATTCTGCCATGGTCTTTTTTGTATGAGGCTGTGGTGTCTCACTCATGGATAGTGTCCTGTAGCACTTCTGTCTGAATGACAGAGAGAAGGGTTGCCACACACTTTTGGATATGTGAGGTGCAGTGCGTAGTAGTAATCCATCAGATGAAGCAGACCGTCACTCAAGTCTTCCTTGGCAAGCGTGGTGGCGGGAGTGGCTCCAAGACAGATGAGACAGCGGGTCCCATCAAACAGCAACACAGGAGTGCAGAAAGACCTCTTCTGCGAGTACATTGTGGGATCTTCTGTTGGCTAAAGAAAAAGAAGAAGGAAACGCCACATCCATGCATGGAACTATGAAGTGTTGAATGTGAGAAAATGCGAACAAACTTTCACCTGAATGACATGAAGCAGTGCCTCACTGGCATGTCCCAGCTTCTTCTGTGGTGGACTTGGTGAAGGAAAGAGTGTGGGGAGTGCCCTGAGCAGCGCGATGGAATATTCCACTGGAATAGAACAAATCAACTTTGAGTTCAAAGTTAGTCTTCCTAAAAATGAGTCTTATTAGGTTTGTGTTGATCACAAAAAAAATCTTATTTTTTCAGCATGAAGAGTATTACCATTCTGCATCTATTCATTCAGCGCAACATAAACCATCCTATGTCCAAGGAAACAGCTACACAGTCAATTAGAGACACAGCAAAATGACTCACCTACATACAGCGTTATGCGTGGCTTCATCACTTCATTTTTTTTCCAAACACCATAAAATTACACATTGGTGCAGAAGTCTTCTCATCTCTTTTTTTAGTTCATCAATGAATTTTCTGTTGCCCTTATCCAGAATGCGCCGCAGCTCATTCATCGCCTATCATGCAAGTCAATGTTAAAATCTGCAAAAATGCTTGCTTTTCATCATAAACCAAAACAAGTTAATCACTTACACGATAAAGATCCTTGACACATGGATATGCATCCAGGATCTTTGTTGGCCTTGTCCTGTTCTTTCAGAACATCGCTATCAATGAAGGATCTTCTTGCTTGAAACTGCAGGTCAAGAATTTGGGAGACAGCATCTTGGTTGGGTTTTGGTTTCTTGTACAGCTCCTGCAGGGTCTGATAATGTCTGGCCTGTGCTGTCAGACCATCTTTGGCTGATGAAATGGAGGAGACAAATCAGTAAATCAGTCAAATGGATGAAATTGTTTGGAGCATCAAAATATATCAAATGACAATTCAAATGTAAAAATGCCTGTGATATATCATGATATCCAAAACTATCATAACATTGCCTGGCTTTCATACATTATCATTATTATTAAAATGGACATGTTTCTACTTACGTGAAGTGTGGCCATTATCAGAACTGCGCCCTGGTGTGTGACACAAAATAATTGTTGATCCACCAATTGAGTCTGCATCATGATCTTCTACTTGGTCACTTGCTGAGAAGTCAATGCGATGCCTTTTCTTCTTGTGGCCCCTCTCTGGTGAATCTCTTGTGAAGATTCTTGTAAGTGCTCGCCTGTGGTAAATAAAATTTCACTCATTGAAAGAACAAATAAAGATGGAAAGTGAACATGCACAGATAAAAAAAAGTATCAGCCAAAAATAACCACACGCTTCAAAATCTAAGTGCGCAAAATAATATAATCACTTACATGTTTCATTGTTTTGTCTTAATCCTTCAGCATGGGATAATAATCCACTAGTCTTTTAGCCATTGCAGGGACTTCATGCTTAGAAGGGTACCAGACCCCCTCTCCTTGCTGACTGGCTCTCAAGATAGAAATCATGCTGGTGACAGTGTTTCTCACCAGCCTGCATCTCAGCTCTTTGAACATGACACATTTCCCCTCACTGGCAGTGCGGGCCATCTGGAAGTAGTGCTTACGAGCTTGCTCCAACTCACTGTCTGTATAGAGGGTGGGCAAACTCATTTAATTTCTCCTCAATCTGGCAGGGGAAAAAAATCATCATATTAAGGTCACAATTAGGACAAACTGGCCTTCCGACTCAAGATCCGTTTTTTTACAATGCCCATCTGCCATGGATCCCAAAGTTCCCATGCAATTAAAAGTTGTGACACCTTATCTGAATGATAGCCCTAGACAGCTCAACGGATTGCTAGTCATACAGACAACAATCAAAATTGGAGTGAAACTTGTAACCACAATGCCTGCAACATGGTGGTACTTATGGTAATAATCATCAAATACCAGTGTTCTTTGTGACAAAATGACAACATCTGATAGGATTGTGCTACCTTGAACTGCAATCAACTTAAATTTTGATAAAAACAAGCAAATTGTACCTAAACTACATCTTCAATCAATCCAATTTGAGCACCCTCTACCCCATAAACTGAAGATACTGCAATACAAACTTGGTAGTACAGTATTTCGTCATGCCACATATAACTAGGAATGCTAATTGCTTGTTCACATGACTAGAATTGCAGTACATCAATCCAATACAAAATACACACTTGTGACACTTGTCATCAAGCTCATAAATCCATCGAGTCGAGATGAGCACGTGCAAGGAGTCGGACTCCGTGAGTTCACATAAACAGAGCATTGCGTTTGCATAAATTATGCACGGCTATCGAGCAAGAAGCCGAGTCCGATTTGGTGCACATAACCACACTATAATGCCTCTCAATGTCCTAACCCATGCCACGCAACACAAACGTGAGGGACCGATTTGAGTTTCTCACGGGACCAGCAGTGAAGTCACAACTGTCGCCCCAAATGAAATGTCGCAGCAGGAGCCTGAGGATTTTCTGAGTCAACATGCTGATCATCAGGTAACGTAATGTTGGCTTCCTTGACGACATTAGACAACTCCCTGTTTATATTTTATTCATATTTTAGTACAAAACCTCCTTGTTTTATGATCTGCTCCTGTTTGACTTGTTCAGTTTTTGTTTTGACATTATGCTGTTAGTGTTTATTTCAAATTAACAAGAAGTACCGGTAAATATATAATATAACACTTGCATCAAACAAAGCATAACTAACTGTACATATCATATCTACAGGAAGGAGCTGGTACATTAAGTGAGAATATTCAAGAATATTAAGAGAAGATATATTCAAGGTTGTCCTAAGGTCAATTGTACCAACCATTGCCAGAGCTTACGGAGCAATTTGATGTTATTGTACAGTAAAAATGGAATATTGGAGCTGTCGCAAAAAGGCTTAATATCTCCAAAATGATACTGTACATATGCTTGATAATGACTGAGGATATAGTCAGGGTGTTCCTCAGGTCAACTGTACCAACCACTGACAGAAATTATGGAGCAAAGCAATGTTACTGTGCAGTAAAAAACTGAGTACTGGGCCCTTTTTGCCTGTTTGAAAAGCTAAAAAAAAAAAGGAAAACAACAACTTTGAGGCTTAATATCTCCAAAATTGTACATTAAATATGCCTTATAATGATTGAAGATATATTCAAGGTTGTCCTGAGGTCAACTGTACCAACCATTGACAGAGCTTATGGAGCAATTTGATGTTATTGTACAGTAAAAATGGAATATTGGAGCTGTCGCAAAACAAAACAAAAAGCCAACTTTAAGGCTTATTATCTCCAAAATGATACAGTAATCAATCACATTTAGAAATCAAATGTTTCTAAATGTCAAGTCAGTAATGTCAAGTCAGTGCTTGATGTGTCATCAGCAGGCGTCGGCGTCAGTAATGGGGCATCTGCGGGTTTTCGGGCGGAATCGCCAGGCGTTGGGAAGCGTCGGCAGGTGTCGGGGGCTCGTGGCCAGGTGGCGGACGTCACGGCAGGCAGTGGCCAGGTGGGCTCAGTCCCGCAAACGCTGCTTACAGCTTTAATTTTGTATTGCTTTGATAACATTGTTTAAGTTGAGTTTAAATTTACACTATTTTTTTTTTTCTTAGCTGCTAATTGTTCAAAAATGCTGATGTTAAAAGTGTGTTTGCACAGTAAATGTTATGGCACTTTAATTCATATGGCAGTACATTTAAAATAACTGGCCGTCAAGTTCCAGGAACTGACAAACTGCACTGAGTTGAGTGAGATTCTCCAAAGGAACTCCAGTATAAATGTGGACTTTACATTCTAGTCCCCTGTGAAGAAAAACCCAAAAGTGAACGTTTTTGTGCCTCACCCTTTCTAACTGGGACATTTGCAAGGGAACGCAGACTGGTTATGCTGCTCCCTGATAAAAGAAAAATGTTTCTGCTGTTACCTCAGAAATTGCCTGTTATTATTGTGGCTCAGGATTTTGGAGGTAGATTTTTTTTTATTTTTCATAAGGAACAGGATAACAGTAATGCCCTGGCATTGGCAATAGGCTTTAATTTTGTATTTGCATTTTTTTTAACTTTAGATTTACATGAAAAATGTTTCTGTTTAAAGCGCTGATGTTAAGTGTTTGCACGATAAATGTTATGGTGCTTTTGTTTATATGGCAGAACATTTAAATTAAAGCGTATGAAAGACTTCTTTTAAATTCATTATTGGCTTTTGCGTATACGACGTGATTAATCGTGATTGATCAGGTAAATCATGCGATTAATTGCGATTAAAATTTTTAATCGTTGCCCAGCCCCAGTAAAAACATTTTTCTGGTGCCAGCATTTCGTGAGGCAGAAGTTGATTCATACTTCAGTGCCTTGGAGCGAATAGCTTCGCCACTCAACTGGCCAAGAGACATGTGGCCTGTCCTTCTCCAATGCAAGCGGGTGGGAAAAGCACAGGAGTTGGTGTCTGCTCTTTTCTTAGAAGACAGCCTGCAATATGATGTTGGAAAGGAAGCAATTTTTCCTGCTTATGAGCTTGTTCCTGAGCCCTACCGGCAAAAATTTAGGAACCATAGAAAATCTAGTGGTCAAACCTTTGTCGAGTTTGCATGGGAGAAAAGCAACCTCTTTGATAAATGGTGTGCAGCTAATGATGTCAAAAATGACTGAGTCACTCCGTGAGCTCGTTCTTTTAGAAGATTTTAAAGACTCTTTGCCAGAGAAGGTGGTAATGTTCTTGAATGAACAGAAAGTGTCGTCATTGTCCAAGGCTGCTGTCCTCGCAGATGAGTTTGTGTTGACCCACAAAAATGTGATCTTATCTTCCCCCCCGATCGGACAGGCCTTCTGCTTCTCGTCCCACAAGAGCCGAGTCTAGCCACCTCCCCCTTGAAAAGGCTAGAGGGAAGGGACTTCTGGTTTGGCCATAAAGCGGTAGACTGCGCGACACCAGGGCTCTCGACCGTCTAGGGTAAAAACTCCCCGAAAACTTGAATAACTATTGTCAGATATCATATTAACTACAAAGTGATCAGGGGAACGTTGGAATGGGAAGGAAAACTTGATTCAACCAAAAGAGAAACACGGTAACAGACAATATGGCGGAACTACCAGCTTGCTCTGAAACAGAGGGAGATGGCGAAACAAACTCCTCGTGACTAACGACGCGGAAAAGGGCTCGGACATAGAAATTATTAGCAAGGAGATACGGGATTTAAAAACGGAATCAAAAGAAGTCCTTCGCACGTTTGGAGAAACACTGAGGAACGACGTGGAAAAAGACTTGGACGACTTCAAACACGAAATAAATCAACAACTTGCGAAAGTCATCACCGAAAAGGAGCTCCAAACCAGCAAGATCAACGAGGCTGAGTCGCGGATTGAAAAGCTAGAACGTTGGGCACAGGAAGCTAATGACGCTCTGGTCATATCACTGAGAGAACAAAAAGCTCTTCAGGACAAGTTAACTGACCTGGAGTCCAGGCCGAGGAGAAACAACCTACGTATCTATGGAGTCACTGAAGGAGAGGAGGGAGAATCTGTGGCCAAGTTTGTGGAAGACCTGCTGAAAAGCGAACTGCACCTGCCAACAGATTTTAATTTCCAAATTCAGAGAGCACACCGCTCATTTGCACAGAAGTCAGCGGACGGTGCCCAACCGAGACCCATCATTGTTAACTTTCTGGAATTTACTACCAAAGAGAGGGTCCTGAGAGAGCTATGGACAAAGAAAATAGAACTGGGGAATAAAGTACCGTCATTCCATCACGATTACGCGACAGAGATGGTCCAAAAGAGAAAGGAGTACAACACTGCTAAAAGAATCCTGAAGGAGAAGGGCATCTGCTTCCAGACGCCATTCACCAAGATGAGGACCCACTGGGATACGGGAACTTGAACCTACAACAGCGCAGAGGAGGTAAAGGAGGAATTGGCGAGACGCGGCCTGGCGTAGAAGACGGCGGTGGCGACGGGTGCGGAGGGGCCTGCGGCACTCGGTGCCCCGCACTACGACGGAGTGGCAGTGCAAGGAGGGATCCTGGAGGGGCTACGCATCAGCACGACGCATCAATACGCATAGATCATCATCTATCAAAAAAAGACTAGATGTGGCGAGGGGGAGGGTCTGGCGGAGGTGGAGACAATTCAGATGGTGGGTATAAAGGAAAATTGGGGGTGGGGGGTGGGGGGGGTGTTGCCTGACAATGCCACCTGGGGAGTTGCACCCCAGGAAATAAACTATAATAAAATTCCTCGGGCTACACAGGTTCGTTACGCTTTGAAATTTAAGAGGACGAGACGGACTTCCAATGAAACAGCTTTATTTGACAACAATTTAAAATAGACCAGGTTTAGCTGCCTGAGTGTCAAGGAAATAAGTACCATACCAAAAAGACTGTTCAACATAAGAAAATAGGGGGCGTAGTATCTGAATCTATGTATATGACATCATGTGATCTTATGTATATGGCCTGATGTGAACTCAGCAGTGAACCTGCTGCACTTCTTCCCTAAGGGCGTCTCAGGGTCCATATATGGTCTTGTTGTTGCCAACGGCCACCAAATTGAAACCAGATGGTCATTGGGGGTGCAACTATGGAATGTATACATTCTCCCCCACTTCTAGCATCTTCCTCCCTGGTTGCTGGGAGGTATAAAAGGTGATGGGAACAAAGCATCATCGGAGTTGCTCACATCTGGCCCAGAGACATCCCCAGGCTTTCCATGGTGCCTGTCTGACTTTTGACTTATTTGAAATAAACCAGTTTTTATACAACTAAGTCTGTGTCAGACTTGACTCCTTCAACATCTACATCACTTGAATCCACCAGAAGAATTCACCACAGGGGAACAGGGCCAAAGAAACCAAAGAAAACTCAAAAAAGGGAATAAACAAAGCTAAGGGAATCACTACAAACCAAAATTCACGCTACGCCAACTCCTGTCCTAAAGAAAAGAGAACTAAATTAACATACTAATACCTTGAGACACCCAGGCAAGCGTTAAACAGTTAGAACGAAAGGAAAACTTTTATTTATTCTTCGCACACACACACACACAAAACAAAACTGCCTGGGTGCAGTCACTCTGAGTCGCTGCCTCCCCGCCGAGCGCCAGAGGAGGAGAGGGGGGGCTTCGGCTTTAACAGCCAAGCGGTGAATGCACAACGATCACGCACACACAGCACCACCTCCCGATGAACGGGCACCCGCCAGGGTTCCTCCTCCAGGTGCGCTTATGGCCCAGCCCGCTCTGGGATTGCTAGCCGAAATGCTAAGAACTGCGAAGGACAGAGTTCTCAGCGTGGACACGCCAGAGGACAGAGTGCTGACTCCAGCCTGCGCTTGTTTTTAAAAGAGCTGCTTTCACTCTGCACTCTGGCGCAGGTGTAATCAGTGCGTTTACATGCAGAGCTTAATCGGACTAAGCAATATTTCGGTTTTCTCGTCCAATCGGAGTTCTCACCTTGTCCCCCTATACATGCAGCTGAGAAATTTGAATTACTGACGGGAACGTGTCCTCCTCCCAACAGTAGGGGGTGGAGTGAGCCTTTTCAGCTGGTCAGCTGCTTTCGGTTGACATATTACATCATTATGATATAGAATGATAGTTCATAATGTACATGTTACTTACTTTGCAGATAAGCTGTACCCTATTTCAAGAACGTTGTTTGCTGTTGGAGGGCTACAACAACACAATGTCTTCGATGCTACGCTTTGTGCCGTCGCCACGGACCCGAAACTCTCGTTCTTGTTGGATGCGGGTTCTGCGCAGACTGGTGGGAGAGTTTGTGTACAGGTTTTGCAAAGGAACGGTGTCTTCAGTTATACACACGCTCATTAAAGTGCCGACCGTGGAGGAAGCTGGTGCCGCTGCACGCCGTTTCCAGCAGAATAACAGCGAAATTATCAAAATAAAAACAAATCAGAAAAACATCTCTTTGCTGTGCTTTTATTTACAAAGTTAAAATTCTTCTAACTTACAAGAAATGTGAACGAAAAGGTAGAAATATAAATACGAAGCAATATGTATTTGTTCAGGGCAGCGCAAAGCCGGAGCCCTGCATTTGCTGCGCTACCCTTTTAAAAAAGGTCTCTGTTGTGTGTTATTTTAATATGTCCATCTCTTTTAGAAGAGAAAGCATCGCCCCGGTCTCATCCTCTCTCCAAATGTCAACATTCTTATTCGCGTTTGCTGGTTGTTTCACGCCGTCTGTTTTGTTAGACGACGTAGTTGTGCAGTGGCGCGTGCGCACTTACATTGTCCAGTTAATAGTCTGACTAAGGCGTATACATGGCCGAGAAATTAGAATTCCAATCGCATTATCTGGGTGTCTCAATCGGAGTTCTCAAACTCCGATCATAATCGGACGAAGGCAATAATTCAAATTTCTCTAGTACCATGTAAACGCACTGAGGGACGCAAAGATTGCACTCCGGCGCAGGTGTGATTGATGATGCGAAGGTGGGGGCAAACCCACCTGCCACATAGAGAAGAAGGTTACAAGAAGCTGGTAAACCAATGAATAACTCTGGAACAGCAACACAAAAGCAATAAGGACGATACAGTGTCACAACAAATAATCGGTGTCAGAAGGGAAATAGACGATGTCTTGAGGCTAGATGTTGAGAAAAAGCTGAAATTCATTAAACAGACCCACTATGAATCAGGCTGTAAATCAACCAAATATTAAGCAAGAGGAATAAAGGCCCAGCAAGCTTCTCATGCAATATGTAAAATTAGAGACCCATTAACGAAACAGCTACTACTTGAACCTGAAGAAATAGAGAGGGTTTTTAAAGATTACTATGAAAATCTATATACCCAACCCACGGCTGAAGAAGATTGTGAGATGAAAGAATTCCTTGACTCATTGGACCTACCAGCCATTGGAGATGAGCAAAATAGAAAACTAATTTCCAGTATAACCAAAAAAGAAATAGATGCTGCCATTAGCAGGCTTAAAATCAACCAAAGCGCCAGGTAGTGATGGGTTTCCTAGTGAGTGGTATAAAACATTTGGAGAAGAATTAACCCCGATACTCCTAAATTCTTTTAATCTGACTCTGACAGAGGGCAAACGGCCTCCCTCATGGAAAGAGGCTGTCATTCCAGTTATTCCAAAAGAAGGGAAAAATAAGGAACTTTGTGAATCGTATAGGCCCATTTCAATCTTAAATGTTGACTAGAAGATCTTTACTTCAATCATCTCAAAAAGACTTGAAAGTTTTATGCCGGACTTGATAGATGAGGATCAGTCAGGTTTTATAACAGGTAGGCAGACTCAAGATAACATTAGACGAGACCGTCTAGGGCTGGACGATAATTCGATAACGATATATATCGATCGATAGACGTGTGCTGCGATAGGAAAAAAAGGGGTCGATAAAAAGTTTGATAGAAAAAGTTTCACTTCCTTTTTCATCATAGCCAATCATGTAGCTTAATATTACGGTCATTTCTTCCTCCAACCAATCGCAAACGCTGACCCAGCGGCTCCACGTTGTCGGAGGAATCCGCTGCCAGCGCCAGCACCAAGCAAGTAAAGCAGACCAAACTGGACTTCTTGCAGTAAATACGACAAAGCGTCCAAGCGCCATAAGGACATCACCCATGTAGTAACATGCTTCATAGCGAGGGATATGCTGCCAATAACCACCGTTGAAAAGCTTGGCTTCAAACAGCTTCTCGCCACTCTTGACCCGCGATATGAAGTTCCAGACTGCAAGTATTTTTCAAACACAGCTCTTCCTCGTCTGTACAACGAGTGCAGGGAATCAGTGCAAAACGAGCTGTTAACCGCCACAACTTCAGACCTCTGGTCGAGTCGCACGTTCGAGCCCTATCTCAGCCTATTTTTTTAAATAACTAAATAAATAAATAAATAAATAAATAAATAATAATAATAATGATAATAATAATAATGATAATAATAATAATAATAATAATAATAATAATAATAATAATAATAATAATAATAAAAACAAACAAACAATTCAGTTGTGTTTAAAAAAGGTGGTTGAATAAAAGTTTGAATTTGAATTCAGTGCTCGTGTGTTCTTTATTAAAAGTCTGTCATGAAGTAATAGTATAAAACATCCAGCGCTGCAATTAAAATATGTTTTAAATTTTTTTGATAATTATCGATATCGATCAATATGACTTTTTTTTATATCGATATGCTTTTTTTCTATATCGTCCAGCCCTAGGACTGTCCTATACATAATAGATCAGCTCCAAAAGTTGTTACTGGTGAGCCTTGACTGTGTGAATTGGAAATTTCTGTATCAAGTTCTTGGGAAACTAGGGTTCCAAGAAAAGTTAATACAGTGTATTCAAGGTCTCTACCAAGAACCTACGGCAAGGGGGAGGGTCTGGCGGAGGTGGAGACAATTCTGATGGTGGGTATAAAGGAAAATGGGAGGAGGGGGGGTTGCCTGACAACGCCACCTGGGGAGTTGCACCCTAGGAAATAAACTATAATAAAATTCCTCGGGCTACACAGGTTCGTTACGCTTTGAAATTTAAGGGGACGAGATGGACTTCCAATCAGTCAGCTTTTTCAACAGGTAGGCAGACTCAAGAAGACATTAGACGGGTCCTATACATAATAGATCAGATCCAAAAGCAGGGCCTGCGAGCTGTTACTGGTGAGCCTTGGCTGTGTGAATTGGAGATTTCTGTATCAAGTTCTTGGGAAACTGGGGTTCCAAGAAAAGTTAATACAGTGTATTCAAGGTCTCTACCAAGAACCTACGGCAAGGATAAAGATTAATGGTACTCGTCAAGGATGTTGCCTTAGCGCTACATTGTTTGCTATGTTCATTGAGCTGCTGGCACAAATGATCAGACAAAGTAACAATCTAAAAGGAATACATATAGGAGAGCAGGGACATCTAACAGGGCTTTTTGCTGATGATATTATTTTGGTTCTCCAAGACCCGGACAGAACCTTACCTCATTTGATGTTGATAATAGAAACCTATGGTAAATACACAGGCAACAAGTTACATGTGTACATGCTGCCCTCAATATCAGGCACGATGGAAATAGATAGAGGCCGGCAGAGAAACGACTCTCACACTGGCATTAGTAGGAGACATAAGAACTAAATCAGCTCAACAAAGCCAAAATGAAATTATTAAGCACACACCGACTATCTGGAGTAAGATGGTAAAAGAAAACCATATGGAGGGAAACTACTAATGTGGCCTTCTCTTGATCCCAGATTTGAACCAGGAACCACAGACATTGAGTACAGACGATGGTGGGATAGGAGTATAACTGCAGTATGCACACTCGTTCACAAGGGGGTTTTAAAAAGTTTTGGAGAGTTGAAAAAGGAATTTGGACGAGGAAACAAAGATTTCTTTCGATACATGCAATTAAGAGATTACTATGATAAAAGAATCAAACCAACATCATCTGGAGAGGGCAATATAGTGATAGATATTCTGATCGCAGCCTGTAAAAAGATGAAGAGAAAAATCATTTCTAAAATCTATCAGGGCCTTCAGAAACAGAACAGCAACAAACGCAGGATACATCAAAGCCAAATGGCAGAAAAAACTAAGCATGAAAATATCAGAGGAAGGTTGGCGTTCCATGTGGGATGCACAGTATTCATCCACAAGTTCAAAGAAGTGGTGAACAATTGTTTGGAAAAATTTGATCGGTTTCTTCATATAAAAAGTAAGGGTGTCAACGTCGCTTTATCGCCGACAATTTTTTTCATCGCGCGATTAACGCACACGGTGCTTTTTGAACCTTTGGCCGCTCTGTAGATTGTGGAAACGGGAAATGAATTGACTCACAGCACACAGTCACACGCTTGCAGCCAGCTTGTAAGCACAACAAAAAAAAAAGAAAAAGACACTGAGCGTAGATGAGCACTAGGAAGGACTAACATGGATAAGGCGTCAATTGTAAATGGAAAGTTCCACTTCAAAACCCTGCCAGATGGCAGTCTTGACAGGACAAAAGTGATATGCATTTACTGTAAAGCTGTATTTAGTTTCCACCGGAGTACGAGCAGTCTTACGTTTCACTTGTCTGCGAAGCATACAGCTGACGCGGAGAGCCCTCCGCCCCCTTCTGAGGTAAAGCAAACCACGTTGGATGGTGTGGCACGGAGACCACTGGCCGCGTCCACCACACGCCAACTTTCAACAGCGGGGGCTAAATGGGTGTGGCTACGGCTTGCAGGCCAATTAATGTGGTGGAGGTTGAGGGTCTGCGCGATATCATATATATTATACTGACTATGGATGAATATGACACTGACTGGATGATTATGGCACTGACTGTGGATTATTATGGATGCTAAACAGCTGCTATAGGCTATACTGCCTAACTGCACTATATCATTTGAGTCCTGTACTGTATTGCACTGCCCCCTGTTTAATGCACACTTTATTTATTGTTTTGATTTAATTTAATTTATTTTGTGCATCACAGTTTGATGCAATGCATAAGTGTCATCCTTTTGTCTTAATGGCTGCTGAAAAAAGTGGATGAATAGTTCAAGTTGGAGGTGAAAAGTAAAATATAGAAATTTTGGTAGTACTAGTAATCATTACTATGTAATGTTACAGTTATGCCCATCTGTTATCTTTGTTGGGCTTGACTTTATGATTATTTTTTTTTACCCTGTGCATCTTTTGTTTTGTTAGTAGTACTTGTCATTGCTCCAACACGAATAAACATGCTGCATCCCACTAGATGGCGCATTTGCCTTATTTACAAGCACCACGGTCATCGGAGCTGATTGCTGACACTCTCAGCAGCGTGCGTCTACTAAGGTCTACTAAGATTCCACAATCTATTACACCTCGTGAGCAAAACAGGCTACAGGTAAAATTAATCATTCATCTCAATCATTTATCTTCAGTTGAGCAACTCAGGCAAGTTAAACTGATTTAAAAACAAACAAACACTATAATACTAGGAAAAGAATCCTCTACATGTCAATAAATAATACAGTTTGAGTATTCATAAAAATAAATGCTTACTTTAAATAAGAAAATCCAACAAACCAACAAGTGCAACACGAAAAAGGAAACCAACAATCAAAATAATGCTTAATTGCCTTAGTTTTGTCCCACACTTATCAGCTTAGCTACTAAGAATAACACACATTATTCACCTGGACAGAAGGAGGTTCTGAGGAACGTGTTGGTCCTGGAGCTTCCTGGTCAGGATGTTCGGGAGATCCCTCTGGCTCAATGTCTGGAGCGCCAACATATTTTAGAATTGCTCCTACAGAGACAAAGCTCATTAGATCATCAAGCAAAACAGATCAGAAGCGCATTTTCCTATTTTATTATTACAGTGATGTTGCAGTAATATAGGAAAATTAAAAATTAATTTGTTTTTAAATTAAACATTATGGTTGCAGTGTCCCTTTAAAGCTTTTACCCAATTACAAAACTGTCATTTTTAAGAGTTTTTGGCATTACTTTACACACTGTACTAGTTAAAGTAATAAAACTAAGATAAATGACCCACTGCCACAACAGTCTAAAATAGTCAACACCATGCCAAATAAAGTATTTCCATAAAATATTTCTTTGAATTCTAAAACAGTAGCACATTTCTAATGAAGGGCCTACAAAATACAAACTAAGCTTAGTAAATTCATCCTAAGTTAAGGCTAAAATAACATTAAGAGTCAAATATGTGAGAGACAACTTCCACTGAACAATAAATAACAGGGGACTGACTACAACAACAACTCCAACATGCCCTCCCTGTTAGAATGTGAATAAACGGGTGTGGAGTCAATCAGTCATTGCCATGGCAGGATAGGCCAACATGGCAGGACATGGTCAACTTTCATAAAACAAACAAAAACGCTGATTCATGACGAACAAATATTAGCCAGCCAGCTAACATTTATCCGACGATAGCTAGCTGGCTAACAGGACAAATAAACAAACTTGGGGGGGGGGGGACAACAGCGTTTCACCTCCACCTCTCCAGCCCACATCACAAACAAATAACTTACCTTTCCCCTTTGCAAGTTTTTCTTGATCAGTTTTCTTTTCCTTCCGTTTTTCCGCACCGCTGGGATAACTCCTTTTTGATGCCATTATGGTGTCTGTTTGTTTTTAATCCTCTCGCTAACGGGAACGAATGGTAGCTGTCAATCATTCACGTCATACCTGTGCGTCGCCGGCCTGCAACGTCACAACCTGCGTGACAGTGCGGCAAGCCCCCAGAGTCCAAGATGGCGTCCCATTGCTTTCAATGAAGTTGCTCACCCAGCGCATGGCTCCCAAAAACTTTTTGACTTTCGCATTGATGGGATAATAGAGCATGCGCAGTTGTGTCAGTGTGGAGACCATCACTGACAGACGTGCGCGCTCACGGACCGTACAAAATTCAACATGGAAATCAATGTATTTTTTCCGGAATAACTGACGATTGTTGTTTGGAAATTTTAGAAATAATAATACTAATAATAATACTAATAATAATAATAATAATTATCATTATTATTATTATTATTATTATTATTATTATTATTATTATTATTATTATTATTATTATTATTATATTCATAAAATAGTATTATTATAATAATATACTATTATTTGTGTATTAAACAAGTGAGCAATGTGCCACTGAATAATAAATGATAATTCTTTGAAGCAACTCTCTTTGGAAAGCAGACAAAGTAATGAAATGATTGGTCTATTTATTTCATCAGAACTAAAAAAAATTTAAAATAAAAACTCAACGATCTTGAAAGTTCCTCCCTGAAAGTTCCTCCCTGAAAGTTCCTCTCTTGCACCTCTTGCACCTGTCGATGTGTGTAGCTAACACAAATTTGCAAATATTTTGTCGTCTTCATGGAATTAAACAGCACACCATGTTAATTTATCAGCGAGTGCTCTCTCTTTTCATGCAATTCATCACGCTTAACATGTAATGCTGAATCATGAAAGCTATGGAGCAAAAAATAATAATTACATAAACCACGAGTGAAATAAAATGTGTCATTCATTCAATAAAGATTTCATTCATTCATCTTCTATACCCGCTTATTCCTATTCAGGGTCACGGGGGTCTGCTGGAGCCTATCCCAGCTGTCTTAGGGCGAAGGCAGGGTGACACCCTGGACAAGTCGCCAGTTCATCGCAGGGCCACATAGAGACAAACAACCATTCACACTCACATGCACACCTACGGACAATTTAGAATGTTCAATTGACCTCACGTGCATGTTTTTGGAGTGTGGGAGGAAGCCCGAGAACCCGGAGAGAACCCACGCAGACACAGGGAAAACATGGACACTCCACACAGAAAGGTCCCAGGTCCAGGCCCCGGAATCGAACCCACGACCTTCTTGCTGTGAGGCGGCAGCGCTAACCACTGCACCACCGACTATTTTATTGCTTAGTTGAAAATGCCATTTTATTTCATTTAACAAAGCATATCATTATTTCAAGATGCATTCAATTGTTTTGTGGTCCTGTGTTTTAGTGCTTCATAATTGTATTCTGTTGTCAAATTTGCCCATCAAAGTCAGATTAGTAATCCTGTACATCACTTTAAGGAAAACCAATTCTAGGTAATGGATTGCAGATCTTGTAGTGACCTGTTACAATGGAAAGAAATGTATACATAATAAGTACGTCTGTGTGCCCGATATTTTAGCTAACACTAAACTTTCTGCACAACTGTCTGCATTGTGCTTTTTCTTCGGCCACAGAGAACAGAAAGGTCTGTAGTTCTTTGTTCACCCATGGTACAGTTTCATAAGCTTTTCAGTTTTTAATACGTGTTAATGTAAAAATCCACACGCGAGGCATTTGAAAATGGCGGTTTTGGTCTTTCGTGAAAGACTGCCTTTGGCCAATCAGTGTCCTGAACGTTGCTACGTCACCCTTATGGTCTCAGCTCTGCTCGCTTCGAAGCCCAACGAGGCAGGTACCAAAATCCTAACCCCTGGGAACGTGACAATTGTTTTTTCCAATTGAAGTTTTCGTTATTTTGTTCGTTTTCGTTAACTATTATAACCGTGGTCAGGACCTCCAGTGAGAAGATCCACTGGAGGACATTTAGAGCAAACAGTCAGACAACAGCAGCTTCACCACATCAGCTGAAAAATGGAGTTTGGATGCTTTCAGCTTCAAGTCGTGGACAGAAAATGATGCTCACACTGTCACACTGATGTTTTCTTCTCCAACCTTCTCTCAGCTCCAGAGGTTGGTGATCTGCAGGAGCTTCTACAGCAGCAGAAGATCAGTCTGGAGAGGAGATGTGAACGTGTGACTGAAGGTGAAGAAGCAGGAAGTCAAACTCTCCTCAACAGCATCTACACTGAGCTCTACATCACTGAGGGACTGAGTGAGGAGGTCAACAGAGAGCATGAGGTCAAACAGCTGGAGACCAAGAAGACCAAGGAGATCCTTCACGACCGTCCAATCAGGTGCAGCCAGATCTTTGAAGCCTCACCTGAGCAGCAGGGACTCAGGGAGTCAGAGTGGTGCTGACCAGGTCTCTGGGCTGGACTGGGAAGCCTTGGGGTCCCACTGGAGGAGCTGGAGGAGGTGACTGGGTCCAGGGAAGTCTGGGGGTCTCTGCTGAGGCTGCTGCCCCCGAGACCTGA
This sequence comes from Nelusetta ayraudi, assembly GCF_046127955.1. NCBI lineage: Eukaryota > Metazoa > Chordata > Actinopteri > Tetraodontiformes > Monacanthidae > Nelusetta > Nelusetta ayraudi. The sequence goes on from NW_027466185.1 coordinate 409,997, forward strand.
CTCCGGATACGGCAGTAGAAGATGGATGGATGGATGGATGGATGGATGGATGGATGGATGCCAGGTGATAGAACATTTTAAAAAAAAACAGACTCTGCATTATAACTTCTATTACACTCTAAAAAACTCACTCCAATATAACTGCACTCGTCCTTCTCTCACATTACATTGGATCACAATGACCAAACAACACAACAAAGACAATGATCCAACTGTACTGCCACGTCCAGACGCAGTGTAGGTCTGTAGGCCTCTTGGACCTTCATGTGAACCACTGCGTGTTGACTGGAGGTGAAACATGACTGACTGCTGTCCTCCTACCTGGACAATGCAATCTCACTTTCATTCTGCTGCAGATGGCCATTTTCATTTTACACCGTCCAAATTTACAGCTCAGGGCGCTGGGACGAATTCCAAATTGTGTGCAGATACAGGCCTACACTTCAAATAATTATGAGAAAAATCCAACGTAAAGAGAGCACTTCCATTAGGAAATAGTCAACATGAAATTTCGTCTTCTACTGACACCTGCTGGTCAAATTGAATAGTTGCAAATATTGTGAACAAGTTGTCATCTAATTCTAATCCTAAACAATATGGCCATTCCAAGTCAAGTATTAAGACAATTAATCAGGTTTGTACTGCTTGATTGAACACATTCATCCCGTTCCAGTGCACTAAAACCCACTTCCCTTCAGGACCGTGTCAGCGAAGCCAAAACTTCCTTGAGTGACGCTGTTTCCCAGCATGCAATGCGAGCTAGCGATTCACAATACTATTCCATCACAAACATGGATGTAAAAAATAAAAAGGGACGAAAAATGAAACTTCAGGAACACCAACCATTGCAATACAAGCAGAACTGGGCCGGAGTTTTATATTATGTACACCATAATACAGCCTTCTGGTGGACAAGCCATACTATTTAATCCGTGTCCTCCTATGGCACTTCCGTGGGTAGAAGCTCATCGTAGAGGTAACGTGCTGGGTGCTCGTCACCCCACCAACCACCTCGGGGAAGGTCAAACAGGAGAAGCTTGCTGGCGTAAATGATGCACTACAAGTGGATGTGACGCTAATGAGTGCGATGGATGAGGTAGAGCAATGCTCCAGAATCCGATTCAGACTACTCTCCCTCCACTTTTTTTGTTTCGTATGAGCGTTTAAAAAAAAAACAACATAATGATAATCGAATAAGCTTTAGTTTATTAATCAGAATTAAAACAAGGTTGTAGTTTTGTGATAGATGAGTTCCTTTGTTGTAGTTTGGCGCTTGAAAAACTATATATGGGATGTACCATGACCTGAGGGATTTCCTCATCCCATCCCAGCTTGGTTCTGATGCTGAATGTGAATGTATCTTGCTGTACATCCCACTGAGCTCCAAGGGCCCTCTCCATAGGGAGCTGGTCTCTGTCAAGGTTAAGTGTTTTTACCTCTTTAGCTCTCTGCTCTTCAAGAATGGCGGCCAGCACCGAGCGATGATTGCTCACCCACTTATTGAGCTTAAATCCACCTCTACCGCACAGGTCTGTTAGCTGCTGGTACAGATGTATTGCTTGTTCCACCGTGCTGACGGCCTTTAGACAATCATCCACGTAGAAATTTTGACAAACAGTGTTTATAACCTCGGCTGGGAAGTCATGCTGATTGTCGTCAGCTGCTTTCAGCAGGGCGAATGAAGCACAGCTTGGGGATGACACTGCCCCAAAGATGTGGACCAGCATCCTGTGCTCTTGTAGGTCCTTTGTAATGTCCCCATCTGGCCACCAGAGGAAGCGTAAGAAGTTTATATCCTGGTTGGAAACTCTGACTTGATGAAACGTTCCCTCAATGTCAGTCATGAATGCTACAGGGCCTTGGCAAAAACGAAGCAGCACACCTAGCAGTGTACTTGTCAAATTGGGACCCTGCAGGAGCTCTTTATTTAATGATGTTCACTCACTTTCGATCTCACAGCCACTAAAAAACCTGATTGTGATTGAGAGGTCCTCAGCAGCCAATCACTGTTGGGAGTCCAGCCTTCAAACAGAAGTGCAGAACCACTAGAGTGTCATTTCTTCACTGCTGTCAGCAACAAGCAATTGGTCTCACACTGGTGTACAACACTTATGGGCTAATTAATAAGAAATGACATATTTATGAATCACCCGCAATGCCCAGATTGTTGCTGCTTATCTGCTGATATGAGCCGTCAACTGTTGCAATATAGAACCACGGGCAGGAAATTACAATTAGTGTAGAGTGTATTATAATTTAAAAGTTTACTAACGGTAGTTCTTTAAAGAATTTAGCAGGGATGGAACAGGCTAACGTGACGACGTCACCTGTAACACGGTAGGAGCTCAACCTGCTGTCACGGCGAAAACTCTGTGTTACGTCCCGTCGAGGGGGACCGAGACGCAACGTGTGGGACACCTTCCCCCACTCCCAAGCCTCATTAATTTTTCACTGCAGTTGGCAGTTTCAACAAAAAACATTTTATTAATCAGTAAATGAAATAAACAAAACAACTTAACTGGTGGGCAGCAAAGGCTTCAGGGTGGGCCCAGGCCAAAATAATAAACCAAACTCCAACTAGCTCGCCTTAAGAACTAACTAAAGAAAGAAAGAGAACCCAAATTCAGAAAGGCTAACCTCCCTACATACTTAATAAACAGGAGAAAAGAGGGGACAAAGAAAATGGCAGCCCACCCCTACGGCTGCGTGCTCTAACACCATTTCAGAAGTGACTAACTGCAGAGTTGGGAGCGGAGGAGGGATGACCGTCAGGCTGGCTCGACTGCTCCTCCTTCTCAGCCGTGGCGCGTCCAATCAGCAGCCGACATCCAGGACCGCACCTGCAAGGCGTCATCCACTCTCACACACACAGACACAAAGATAGAGGCACCTAGACCCACCCCCTCCCTTAAGAACTAAACCCTATTAACATACCTACAAACAAAACTAAACAAGAAAAACCTCAGTTCCCCCGAAATAAGAATTCCGCAGCTAGTCCACATGTACACGTGATAATGCATCTGCCAACACATTATAGACCCCCCTTCCTGTGGCAAATCTGGAGATTGAAGTCTTGCAGGAGCAGAGACCACCGCATCTACGAGGGCATTATGGTCTGTAAAAACCTGACGCCAAATTAACATCAAGATGGGCACTGTCAGAAGGAGAGCCAAAGCTTCTTTCTTAACTTCCCAGAATTGACTCTGTCTGTGTGCTGCTGACTTGTGGCATGTCCCTCTACTTCTATGTCATGGTGCAAAACTGACGTACGGCGGGGGTGGTCAGAAAACAATAGTGGGTGGCTCTCAATTAATTTAACAATATCATGACGGGCTGATGCAGGCAAATGGGACAAAAACGAGCTTAAGTTATTCATAATTTCATAGTTTCCCAGGCGCGCCGAAGGAACACCGATTTTTTTTTTTTTTTTTTTTTTTTTTTTTTTCAATGAGCCCTCCCTCTGCCAATGGGCACGGAGGGGGCGGAGGCTCAGGCGACACATTTTTCCGAGCAACGTAACGCCCGGTTCACACTGGATGCGGAAGCGCCACGAAGCGCCACGAAGCGCCGAGCGCTTCCATTCGGCGCCCATGTTAATCAATGTCGTAGTTCACACCAGACGCGAACAGGCGCGCGGCTCCCCTCGCGGATCGCGCCATGCATTTAACGTCAGTTCACTGGACGTGGAAGCGAAGCGCCGCCGAGCGCTTCCATTCGGCGCCCACGTTAATCAATGTGGTGGTTGCGCGGCTCGCGGCATGCATTTGTTGTTTCGGCGTCTGCTCTATTTTGTGTGCGAGCCGCGAGCGATCCTCGTCAAAAGTACAGGAAGTCGCTCAATAAAAACGAGAAAATCCGGTGAATTTTCAAAATAAACTCATTTCAAAATAAAAACCGAATGACAAATTCGATCATATATCATATTTGTATGTTATATTTGTCAGTACATTGTATCAGAGTGCGAGAGAGATTAAACACACACACACACACACACACACACACACACACACACACACACACACACAGGAAGACTTGATCAAAAATACGTCTGTTTGAGCCAAGAGATGCCAGTCAATGATCATTATGAAAGAGGTCTTGTCTTGAGATGGACACCTGAGTGCGTGTTTCTATTTATTTACACACACACACACACACACACACACACACACACACACACACACACACACACACAAAAGTAAGCTACGGGCTGGCTACAGGGCGAGGGGGGGCGATGATGAAAATGATTTTTTTTATTATTTTTTTTTTAAAGAAAAAAAAAAAGAAGCTCAAGTGGGAGTGAAAAGAAGACTGCAGCTGAGCAGAAGCGCTTGTCGACCGTCGCGGAGCTGTTCGCGTCTGGTGTGAACCAGTTGGAGCCTCGCTCGCGAAATTCGTCGGCGCTCCGCTTCGCGGCGCTTCCGCTTCCATTGAAATGAATGGCACGAGCCGCGCGCCTGTTCGCGTCTGGTCTGAACCACTACATTCAGTGCCTTTACATGGCACTAGAGAAAATCGAATTACTGCCTTAGTCCGATTATGATCGGAGAACTCACGTGCGTGTAAACACCTTACTCCGATTATGATTGGAGTTTGAGAACTCCGATTGAGACACCCAGATAATGTGATTGGAATTCAAATTTCTCTGCCATGTATACGCTTTAATCGGACTATTAACTGGACAATGCGAGTGCGCATGCGCCACGCCTCGCTCTCGCAACTCATGACCGCACAACTACGTCGTCTAACAAAACAGACGGCGCGAAACAACTTGGCAAACGCGAATAAGAATGTTGACATTTGGAGAGAGGATGAGACCGGGGCGATGCTTTCGCTTTTAAAAGAGATGGACATATTCAAATAACGCGCAACGGAGACCTTTTTAAAAAGGGTAGCGCAGCAAATGCAGGGCTCCGGCTTTACGCACCCCTGAACAAATACGTATTCCTTCGTATTTATATTTCTACCTTTTCGTTCACATTTTTTGTAAGTTAGAAGAATGTTAACTTTGTAAATAAAAGCACAGCAAAGACATGTTTTTCTGATTTGTTTTTATTTTGGTAATTTCGCTGTTATTCTGCTGGAATCGGCGTGCAGCGGCACCAGCTTCCTCCACGGTCGGCACTTTAATGAGCGTGTGTATAACTGAAGACACCGTTCCTTTGCAAAAACCTGTACACAAACTCTCCCACCAGTCTGCTCCGAACCCGAATCCAACAAGAACGAGAGTTTGGGGTCCGTAGCGACGGCACAAAGCGTAGCATCGAAGTGTTGTTGTAGCCCTCCAACAGCAAACAACGTTCTTGTCTGCCTTTTAAAATAACCAGGAGCACAAGAAATAGGGTACACCTTATCTGCAAAGCAAGTAACACGTACATTATGAACTATCGTTCCATATCACAATAGATTTAATATGTCAACCGAAAGCAGCTGACTATATATATATATATATATATATATATATATATATATATATATACATATATATATGTATATATATATGTATATATATATATATATATATATATATATATATATATACATATATACAAATATACATACATACATACATACATATATACATATATACATATATATATATATATATATATATATATATATATATATTAATTAACCTCTGTCATTGAACTCCAAAACATACATGGTCAATATCCATATTATTATTATGTTGTTTTTTTTTAAATGCTCATACAAAACAAAAAAAAAGTGTGAAATCAACATGTAGTGCATTACTTTTGCCAGCAAGCTTCTCATGTTATGACTGACTACTGACTACATTGACCCACATTTTCCATATACTCACCTAAATCAGATGTCCTGCAGATCCCCTGCAAGGGCCCCGAGGGGTGACGCACAACCAGCACGTGACCTCTACCATGTGCTTCCACCCACGGAAGTGCCATAAGAGGACACAGCTTAAATAGTATAGCTTGTCTACCAGAAGGCTGTATTATGGTGTACATAATATAAAACTTCGGCCAAGTTCTGCTTGTATTGCAATGGTTGCTGTACCTGAAGTTTCCTTTTTTCCTTTTTCCCTTTTTCTTTTTTACATCCATGTTTGTGATGAAATAGTATTGTGAATCGCTAGCTCGCATTGCATGCTGGGAAACAGCGTCAATCAAGGAAGTTTTGGCTTCGCTGACACGGTCCTGAAGGGAAGTGGGTTTTAGTGCACTGGAACGGGATGCATGTGTTCAATCAAGCAGTACAAACCTGATTAATTGTCTTAATACTTCACTTCGAATGGCCATATTGTTTAGGATTAGAATTAGATGACAACTTGTTCACAATATTTGCAACGATTCAATTTGACCAGCAGGTGTCAGTAGAGGACGAAATTTCATGTTGACTATTTCCTAATGGAAGTGCTCTCTTTACGTTGGATTTTTCTCATAATTATTTGAAGTGTAGGCCTGTAGTTGATGAGGAATCACGGTGTGCTAACACTACTCAAACAGCTTCGATGAAAAAAAGGGAGTGTGATATGGGTTTGTGGTACATTATGACAATCTTGGACTTGCAAGACTGAGGCGACGGTTCAATTCCCATGAATGTGTATTATATATGTGTTATTTAGCTCATCTATTCTACATTTTAAATAGATCACATTTGACATCTGACCCACTGAACACTTACTATTGAACATATTTTTAAACTATGGGCTATTTAGTCTTGTTTTAGGATATAATATAATTCATTGCACAAACTGTCAGGCTAAGTATAAGAGCTATAGTCTATTACAATCAGTCGTGCCAAAAAAGAGACATTGTCTTTATTTTTCATTTTTATTTTATTGTGTCAGCATTGAACCATACAAGCATGTAGTGTTGTCCAACAAGAATGCATGGCGAATCAAATCCCAAACAACCTATGAAACAATGAACACGTTTCCATTGCACTTCATTTTATTGAGCACTAGATGACCTCCTCGAGCACTGTGTCATTGAAGCCTCGAGTAATGAACCATTTTTTGAAACAAGTGTCGAAGCTTCAACAAAGCCTCGATCGGCCATCACTACCTACGGCTGCGTGCTCTAACACCATTTCAGAAGTGACTAACTGCAGAGTTGGGAGCGGAGGAGGGATGACCTTCAGGCTGGCTCGACTGCTCCTCCTTGTCAGCCGTGGCGCATCCAATCAGCAGCCGACATCCAGGACTGCACCTGCAAGGCGTCATCCACTCTCACACACACACACAGACACAAACATAGAGGCACCTAGACCCACCCGTGGGTCATAACACTCCGTGTGGATCTTTTCACTCTGGCATTGAAAGGGGGTGCTAGCGCTAGCCGTTTGCTAAGCTATGTACAGACAGCACCACCGCTTGCCGAACCACATAGTCACACCGTTTATATACAACAACTCGTCATCAATATCTCCAAAGTAGAAGTCAAGAACTTTTTTCAAAAACGATAACTAACTCAAACTTTTTTGTGTGTTTATAAAAACAAACTAAAACAAACTTAAATTGAAGTCATATTTCACTTCGTTTACGTCTGTCAAATGAATATTTGCCCAGGAATATCTTTTAGTTTTACGCAGCAGCACCTAAATGCACGTCGCGTTCTGTGACGTCACCCCTCTTTCACAGCAGTATGTTGACGCGCGACTCGCGGCGGGAAAGTCCGATATGCCACAGTAGTGAACATGTTTATTGAGACTGGGAAGTAGACACGACAGTTTGACTCAGTTGTCTCAAATATCCTGTGGCGATGAGAGTGGTTATGGCTATCTGATAAAGCAAGATTTAATATTGGGAATTTAACAAAATGAAAAGGAACCGACAACGCCACCCTGGGAATTTCACCCAGGGAGTTCTACTAAACACAAAAGTAATAATTAGGCACACAGGTAAGTTCTACGAGGAAGGAGTAGGAGACGTGGTTCAGAATGTTTAAAATATCAAACCAACTTTTATTCAACATTTAAAAATAAAAGGAACAAACAGACCAACACTTAAAACGGAGCTACTGAGCTCCTTATTCTTGGTGTAGAAACTGAGGCTTACCGATGAGGGGGCCAAACGGGGGAGGAACCAAAGAAAACAAGGAACACCCCACTCACACGTGACACACCTGCAAAGAAAGTGAAGTGCAAAAAAAAAGAAGAAAACAACCACAATCCTGGGTCACAGCACTCGAAGGGGCCCACCACCCGGGACACCGCCACCACCAGCAGCTCTCAGCGACTACAAAAGAAAAGATAAACAGTTGGTTACTAAAAGTTCCCTAAAATCTGTCACATGTACTGAAATAGCAAGAAAAACAAACAAACAATGCAATTACACACACACACACACACACACACACACACACACACACACACACCAACCAAGTTCCCACCAACCACGCACACGCATACACGCACGCACACCACTGTAGCTGGACCGGCGACTTGATAGTGTAACGTCTGCTGTCTGAGGGTCAGCAGTGGCGACGTAAGCAAACGAAGAAAAACACAACGAGAACGGAAAAACAACAAGTAAAACCAAGGCGGGACGGAAGCAACATGCACCGTCCACCGTCTGTACGGGGCGGCTAGCACAATCAAGTGCGGGCGAAGCGGCAGTGTTCCTGCACTTATCTTATAGGACCGAGTTTTGGGCCACAGGTCTTGATCACCAAGCGTCCTCCAGGTGAGGAGAATAACGAGGAGGCTCTGCGCAGCTTTGTGCTAGCAGGCAGCTGGAGTGTGCCGGTGAGGTGTTCAGGAAGCACTGTAAAAAGAACGGACAGGTGAGGTACTACGTACCTATGCTAATAAGCCATAATAATTTAAATGCTAAAATGTCCGCACCTGATCCTCTTAAAACTCGGGCACACAAATCGGATGTTCAGTGTCCCATTGACCACAATGGACCACTAAACGAAGCTTTTTAGAAAAATGCGAAATGAAGCCACTGAGAGCTAAAACAACATGCAAACAATGCCACAGTGCAGCTTTTCTCAAATGGGTCAATTTTGAAATCATTTTAATCAACTCTGTCTTCATTGATCAGAAGGTTTTTACAGATTTGTAATAAAAAAAAATTTACTGCAGGAATCATAAAATCGTCTCATCAGTGACGTTTATAGAGCCATTAAAAAATTTAATATGTGCTGAACAGACAAACGGAGGTGTAAGAGGCCTGTGTGACCAGCAGGGGGCAGCAGAGGACCGACAGCCGCAAGTTCCTCCTCAGAGAGGCCTGAGAAGGTTCTGCACCTTCAGCTCCTCCAGGAGGTCCTCAGCAAAGTGTCAGAGTTTGTTGGTTTTTTACCTCGGTCGGCAGAGTCACAGTATGAAACTTGTAGCCAGGGGGCGCTGCAGCTCACTCAACACCTACAAGGTTTGAAAAGGAAATTGAGTGGAATTCATCTGGAATGAAAAGAAAAGCACAACTACAGCAGAAAAACTGAACACAAAGACGCACAAAGTTTGAACTACACACTGATTTTCTTCTTCTGTTGATTCAAATGAATTTGACAGAAATAATATCTGAAAAAATAGAAACCAAATGTTAAATTTCGACATTTAAAAAATGGACAGATTCATGTACACCCAGTAAGACAAGAAGATATTTAGCTCTCAGCCAATTAGAGCTGCTGCTCCTGTGTGTGTGTGTGTGTGTGCATGCGTGCGTGCATGCGTGCGTGCGTGCGTGCGTGTGTGTGTGTGTGTGGATGTGGTGGTGTGTGTACCTGAATGTGGGAGTGGGTGTGTTTAAGTACGTCACTGGAAGTAGGCTGCCAATTAGTACGGCCTCCGAGGCCGCAACCACCCCACGCCAGCGACGAGCCCAGGGCGGGGGGGCCCGGACACGGCACACCCGCCGCAATGCCGGCCAGGAAGAGGCCCGGAGCAGCAGGTCCCCGGACCGGAGGGCACCCGCCCCACGAGGAGCCAGGGCAAGATGACAGGGAGGCAGATACCCCAAGGAGAAGGGACACCACCCGGGGCGAACAGACAGCAGAGCTCGTCCTCCGGACGGGGGCCCCCCAGGGCAAGCAAGACCGGACTCATCCCCATGACAGGACCCAGCCCCTTCACCCACCGGGAGGATTGGTACCCAAGGCAGGCCCGGGCACCCAGATGCCCCCCCCCCTACGGACCCAGTATGGCGCATCGCCGCAAGTAGCGAGGTCCCCATAGGCCCAGCCGGTCTCGCACCCCAGGGGCACCGGACTGCACAGGGCCCATCCAGAGTGGGAAAGATGCCGGATCCCGCCCCCGCTAGCAGGCCGACCCCACTGTGTGTAGGGGTGTCAGTGTGTGTATATGTGCACTTGCTGGTGTGTTGAACTATGGTGCGTTTAAAATGGAGGGGTGGTAAGGCCCTGGGGCAACCACACTGCTGCTGAGCAGGGCGGCGGCTGCAGTGCACGAACCACCCCCCCAAGCCCTAAGTGTCTATAATGCTATTAAGATTGGAGAGGGTCTTAAGGCCAGAAGGCCGGGCAGCGACCACCCAAGACACAAATCCCCCGAAACAGAAGAAAATAAATAAATAAATTAAAAATTTAGGGGAAAAAAAAAATAATAAAAAAAAACACCTATTATGTGACCAGGGGGGACTCCCGGTCAGGGCGCCCCCTCAGCGACATCGGGGCCGGGGACACCACAGGGATCCAGGAGCCAAAGGGGGCCCGCCCCCCACCGCACCGCACCACCCGGGCACACAGGAGCGGTAGCCGGCGAACGCGCAGCCCCACCCCAGGCATGCGACCCCACCGCGTACGATCCAGCGCCAGTCCCCAGACACAGGGACGGACCAGCCCTCCCACCAACAAGGGGGCCCCCAGACCAGAGCCAGGCCCCCCCCCCCCCCCCGGAGCACCACCCCCGGTGCACCACCCACCCAACCCCCGACCCCCCACCAACCCGCAAAGCAGCCGAACCCCCCACGCCCAACACCCCCCGCCCCCAGACCGCACCCGGCCCGCGGCAGCACGACCACGGCTGCCCACATCAACCAGCAGCCTCAGCTATTGATTGATTACTAGTTAGTTATAGGATGAAGCAGACAATCCTACCAAGGAGGTGTGGTCTAACAGTAAGTTCCTATATTGTGCAATGTGCAGGTGTTGTTTTGTTTTCCAGTTTGTGAGGATTGTTTTCTTAGCGATAGATAAGGAGGTGATCAGCATGCGAGATTCTGCCTTATCTGATGTGATATCACTGAGGTCCCCTAAGAGACAAAAAGAAGGAGTGGCTGTGATGTTGTAACCAACCTGTGCTGATAGATCATTGCATACTACGTGCCAGAATTTATTTACTGGTGGGCAATGCCATACAGCGTGTAGGTAATTATCTGGGACATTAACTGTGCAGTGTGAGCAGGTCTGAGAGGCGGTCATGCCCATCTGAAACATCCGCTGTCCAGTGTAGTGGATCCTGTGGAGTACTTTAAAATGTATTAATTGTAGATTAGGTTGTTTTATCAGTGAAAAGGTGTTCAGGCAGATTGTTCTCCAGAAATTAGAGTGAGGCTGGAGAGACAGGTCTCTTTCCCACTTAACAATTGGGATAGAAATCGTGCGATCTGTATTTGTAAGCAACTCACTCCAATAGAACTGCACTCGTCCTTCTCTCACATGACATTGGATCACAATGACCAAACAACACAACAAAGACAATGATGCCACTGTGCTGCCACATCCAGACTCTGTGTAGGTCTGTAGGCCTCTTGGACCTTCATGTGAACCACTGCGTGTTGACTGGAGGTGAAACATGACTGACTGCTGTCCTCCTCCCTGGACAATGCAATCTCACTTTCAATCTCACAGCCACTAAAAAACCTGATTGTGATTGAGAGGTCCTCAGCAGCCAATCACTGTTGGGAGTCCAGCCTTCAAACACTCCTCCTGAATCCACAGTCACATCTGTGAGCATCTGGAACTTTGGCCCCGATCCTCCACACCACACAACTTGGGATGACAGTGCCACCTACCTGTATACTTTCAGCAGCCAGTCCCATGTTCTGACCAGTTTCCACTGTGGCCTGTTGGCTCATCTGGTCCAAAGTCTGGATCATCAGTGTCCAGGTTCATGGAATGAGTCAGTGTGCCGCCGTCCTGTGATGTCATGATAAAGAATCACTCTATTTATACTAATGTGCAGAACCACTGGAGTGTGGAAGCAGACAGTTACCATAATCCAAATGAAAAAGCAACAGCAGAAATGCTTTTTCATTTTAAGAACGTGGCTGCATTATTTGACTCATAATTAAAATCATTAATAAATATTCCTATGTGCATTTTCATTTTCTTATTCGTGTCGCACCTTTTATGACACAATCAAAAAGAAAACTGAGGGCATTGCTTTTTAATTTTCATGGTCCTGTCCTGCACAAGAGTTACCACAACTCGAAAATGAAATCGCAATCTCAAAGTAAGCGCGCGGCGCAGGAAAGTGACGTCAGCAGCTCTCCACCTGTGGGTATGGCGGTATGACACCAAGTGTCATTTGCCTCCTGTTATGTGTAAATTCTAATGTTTGTGAATTTAATAAAGATATATATATATATATATATATATATATATATATATATATATATATATATATATATGTATATGTATATGTATATATATATATATATATATATATATATACATATACATATACATATATATATATATATATATATATATATACATATATATACATACATACACATATATATATATATATATATATATATATATATATATATATATATATATATATATATATATACATATATATATATGTTTTTTATTTAAAAAGAAAAGAAAAGAAAAAAAAGGTATGGCGGTATGACACCACTTTGCCATCGTTACTTCTTTCACGTCATTGAAGTTGCTGGTAATCGAGATTTAAATCGCCGAAAAACGTGGACCACTGACAGATCTCGCACCAGCATCTGCCACCAGTCGACGGATTGATCTGTTGCTTCGCATCCTTCGTCGGATGGACTGGTGGCCGACGCCGAACGGAAGCAATGATCCGTTGCATTGCATCCTGCGACGGATGGACTGGTGGCCGACGCTGAACAGCTGTTACTCCACCCATGTAACAAATAGCTTTAGCTTTGATGTTGTGCTGGTGCATCAAGGTGTTCCATAACTGACAACAGGTTGGCTAGGGCAACCTTGTTTGCGTCCGTATCTGGGACGGCAGAATACCTGCTCAACTCGGTCCCGAGCATCAGATTCAGATACACTATTCAACTCCACCTGGGAAGCTAAATCCAGCAGGGTTTGAACAATTGTGTCAATGTGCGCCATGCTCAAATCTGTCCGACCAACGAGATCCGTCAGTGGTCCACGTTTTTCGGCGATTTAAATCTCGTTTACCGGCAACTTCAATGACGTGAAAAGTAACGATGGCAAAGTGGTGTCATACCGCTATACCTTTTTTTTGTTTTGTTTTGTTTTTTTTAAATATACAGTATATATATACATTTATTAAATTCACAAACATTAGAATTTACACATAACAGGAGGCAAATGACACTTGGCGTCATACCGCCATACCCACAGCGGAGGTGGAGAGCTGCTGACGTCACTTTCCTACGCCACGCGCTTACTTTGAGATTGCGATTTCGTTTTCGAGTTGTGGTAACTCTTGTGCAGGGCAGGACCACGAAAATTAAAAAGCAATGCCCTCAGTTTTCTTTTTGATTGTGTCATAAAAGGTGCGACACGAATAAGAAAATGAAAATGCATATAGGAATATTTATTAATGATTTTAATTATGAGGCAAATAATGCAGCTTCGTTCTTAAAATGAAAAAGCATTCTGCTATTGCTTTTTCATTTTTGAATTTTACATTTCATATTGAATTTTGGTAACTCTTTGCTGGTGCATGTTTTGAAAATTAAATCTCAAATGTGTTTTCCTTCATTTGAATTAAGTACAAGAATGAGCAGTCTTGAAGAAGAAAATGAAAATGCAGATTGAATGACTTATTAACCATTTTAATTATGAGTCAAATAATGCAGCTTCGTTCTTAAAATGAAAAAGCATTTCTGTTATTATATTATTATTTTAATTTGGATTATGGTAACTGCTTCCATATAAAACAAATACATCCATAAATATAAACAATGTGAGAATTGTTTCTTGCAAGAGCTGTACTTCAACCCATGACCATCGATAAAAGTGTACACATCTAATCGTAAACAATCTGCTGCAACCTGAATTTCCACTTCTGTGTCTATAAACCAGTCACAGCTTGACTGATGGCTCTGAAGAAACAGTTTCCATCAGCCTCTACATTCTCATTTGTACACGGCGAACCTAATGGGCCATTGCAATCAGAAATTGGAAGACTCGCACGGTCCAAATGAATCTTCAAGTTTTTGCAAAGGTCTAAACAAACATCAACATCAAGGGGAGAGAAGTTACACTCTTCATTGGTCACAGCACTGACAAACTCTACGTCAGAATTATCCATGTCAAAGTGAGGAGTTTTGCTCTTCTGAAGTGACTCACTGTTGCCAGCTGGTGCTGGAATTTTAAACCGTGACCGGTTTCGCCTTGATGAAAAGAACCATGCAGAACCTTGGCTAATCTAATACCAGTGCCATGATCTGCCACTGCATCTTCACTAGTACTAACTGATGATGGATCACAAATCACATGTGCGAGGCGTAGAACGAGCGGAGCAGTCAGAGGCAACAGAAGAAGAAAGAAAAGCCTCCTTAGCTTAGTTGATCTTCTGTGTTGCCTCCTGGACGGTGCTGGCCTCCTCTGGCTTGGTGCTGGCAACCACGGGAGCCACAGGAACCACGGGCACAGCTCTGGTCATCTGTGGCGTCGCCTCCACCTGATTAAAATGAGAAAGATGTGATTTTATGCCAATAAACCGATCAGTGAGTTTAAATAAACCAATCACCGATCACCGATCCAATCACGTTAGGGGCAATAAATACTTGTTTCTGTACACCCCTTGCCTTCTCACGAGCACCGTCTAAAGTTGTTTGCTTTAGCATCCGTTTCAGAGTTTGCTTTTCTTTTTCCGCGTGTTTCTTGAACTCGACATGCTCCTCCGTGTGTATCTTTTCCAAGCGCCTGATTAAATTTGTGGTGTTCAAGTTTTTGCCAAAGTTCCCCCGCTAGGTACTGTAGCGTTGCATATATTGCAGATAGCTTGTGCTATGTCTGTTTCTCTCACTTTGAAAAACTTCCACACCCCCGACACGTTTGATTGTGTCGCCCATGGATGTTGCTGTCGTGAAGATTCAAAGAAACTTTATTTTCCGTCACATAGCGACAGTACTCAAAACAGGAAGAGGCACGAAGACGAAAATGAAGGCCTTTGAATCATGAATCATTAGCTCTCGGATACAAACAAATAAACATGTCGATGCTGTGAAACTACTTTGGAGGAAATGAGACAGATTAAAAAAGTTTCAACACGACCATGACGTCATTGATCGGTGATTCATGACATGACGCCCGATCATGAACGTTTCTAAAAATGCCAAATATCGGCCGATCCGATACAGTCGATAAGATGGGTGTAAAGCCCCAGAAAACACACACAGGTGATGAAGTGGAAATGAATAAGTACAAACCTGCTGCACTGCTGTGACATTGCTGGAGGCAGACTCAGTCATGTGGACAGTTGAACGTGTTGCCCACACCTGCAAATACAAGGACACAAAGTAACGTTTAAAGAACTGCATTTATTGTCCTATCACAAAGATGCACACAATGAAATACACATATCCCAAATACCAACATGTCACTTGTTTGTTTTGGTTTTTGAGGCAACACGTGCTGATCAGGCTGGACATCTGGAAGAACATAAAGAAATTAATTCATAAACAAAGTAACACACTAATTAAACTGTACATGTACTGTACATATGTGATCTTGTGTTGATAATAGGGGTGGGGCGATATGGCTAACCCACGATTCGATACTGTGACGATATTTGGCCCACGATAATGACAACATCACGACACACGATATCTTCGATATCTTCGAAATTTTGCAGACGATATGTGACTGAAAAAGAAAAGAATACACATAAAAAGGAAAATGCCTGTGATCTTGCATTTATTCCAAAACTTTGTATAATGTACAAACAAACGTGCACTGCACAAGCAAACATATTAAAGTGCATGAACATTAATAACTTTCCTGTAAACAAGGACAGTGCTTTCTGGTAATGTAAAGTCAGTAGCAACTTGTCTTATCTCAACTTGGGGACTTGGGATATACAAACCGACGGGAAGATGAAAGAGCGAAAAAAAATCCTTTCACTGCCCCGATTCTGAAAATCAATAAAAAATGATGCAGACAAAATAAATAAATAAATAACCGCGTCCGCAAAATATACAGGAAAAAGTGAAGTGCGTCCCCCATCAGTTCATTACGGGACAGGCTTTTTAGTTGCCAAATATGGGACAATCGCATATTTTACGGGAGGGTTGGCAACCCTATCTAGACCACAGACGGAAATTAAATGAGGTTTTGTCATTTTCCCTAAAAAATGGGACAAATTGTGTCCCGGGAGAGATCTTATCTTTCCCGGGACAGGTGGTGAAAAAAGAAAACAATTATGGGAAAAACGGGACGGGTGATAGCGAACGAGGCAGCTCTGCAGATTCGTAGTGTTGCCATTGTATTTTACCTTCGCAAAACAGTTGTTGCAGATTGCATATTCTTTATGAAGTTTCCTCCCGTCATCCGTCTCGTAAAAGCCAAAGTGGGTCCACACTTTAGAGCGGTAACTTGCGGGTGGGTCTTTGATTTGTTTTCCGTTGTTGGTATTTTCCGCCGTTCTTGCATGTGCTCTTCCGTTGTTAACTCGTCTTATTCACCGGCCGCTGCTTACGCCTACTTGACTCTTACGGGATTAGCGCCCCCACAAACAGGACAGGAGAGATTAATAGTTGACGGTGACAACGGGGTAAATCCATAATGTGTGTTGAAATAAAATATTGATATTTGCCGTCAGTGTATCGATTATTTATTGCGACAGAAAGCACAACAATATTAGTTGATAAGTGTATGCATAATTGTGTGAATGTTACCGTGGCAGCTGGGGAAACCCTGCCAGATGACTCCACGACGGTCTCCATGTGGTCCAGCAGCACAGCCTCACTGAACCACACGGGATTGGACGGGATGTCTGTGTGAAATGCAGTCTCAACAGCTGTTGGTACTGTCTATAAAAAAAAGAGGAGAGGAAATCAGAGTCAACTTAGGATAAGTGTTCATTTTTAAAATAAAAAGTTGCACAGTTTGACAAATACACGATTGGGGGGGGGGGGGGGAAAGAGGGGTGAACAGGTTACATCAACCTCCTGTCCAACAAGAGTCCATTCAGGAGCAGGTCCATACACTGGCATGTGGACAGGACCTGTCACAACCACTCTGGGAGACACCCTGGGTGATGATTGGTTGTGGCACAACACCCCTGGCCTAGGTGAAGGGGGTGCGAGCTGATGGAGCATGCAGCATGCAGACGCTCCACCAAAATCAGTCCTGAGGTGCACCTAAACAGAAAACAACATGTTAACACATATTTGTCATATCAAATGAAGAGCAAGTAAGGCTGAAGAAGGCAAAACTTACACCATCATAACACCACCATGTACAGCTGACGAAGGGGGAGGTGATCGGCCATATACACAAATGTTAAACCTGGAAGAAGTGTCACATAATCAATTATGTAATCACACAATTCTAAGAAATATCTGTTAGCACAGTGTCACTGAAGAGAAAAAAATACAACAAAAATATGTATTTTACACACCCATGCGTGCAGCAACACGATGATATACTTGACGTAGCGCTGTTTGTAGTTCTGGCTTGACAGTCAGGCGAGGTGGAAAGTCAAGCACAAACACCTACAAAATAGTTGTATAAAAAAAAAACCCAAACAAACATAAAAATGCAAAATAAATTCATGAATATTCTTGTTATTGAACAATGGATCATGGAATTACTTGATATTGATAAAACAAAGTGGCGATGACATTCATGTGTTCAAATTTGTTTGTCACAGCAGATAAACAAACCTTGGGCCAGCGGTCCAACACAGTTGCCAGTAGCGCAGCAAAATCCTGGGCGGAGTCTGTTACAAGCCCGTGTTCAAGGTTGTTGCCCGGGGCGAGAACACAAAACCATCCACAAGTGGACAGAGATGTGAGTCTCCCACCACCAGAACAAAAACATAAAGAAACTCGTGGCTTGACAAAATCACGACCCATACCTTCTTGTCTGGTTGCTGGGCCTTAAGAACGAACTTGCACTGTTTTGTCAGTCAGGAGCAAAACAGGCCATCTTCGCACCCAGGTCGCTGACCAGTACCGCGCCCTGTGTAAATTGACAAAAAAGAAAAATCTAAATATGTTTTTGTAAGATTTATTTGGAATACAACATAACAACACAGGCAGAACATGAAATCATGAACGTGGAAGTACTCACGACGTTCGAAGTCCTTCCGAGGTGGAAAAGGTGTCCAATCCTGTTTTTGCTCCAGGCGTCGTTTCATGGCCAGAGAGCGACGGAATGCCTTGGTGTTCGGCATCTGAACAATGAAATGAAAGATTATGTCATTTTCAATGAAGGACAATGATAACACAAGTTTACAGAAAGGTTTCTGTACCTTTGCAGCTGGAGACGATGAGCTTAAATCAATAAAGCAAAAGAAAATGTGTATGTGTACTCTTGGACCCTAACCCTAATGCCATACAAGTCTATGGGGTGAAATTTCAACTTTGTCCTACAGATATGGGGCTACTTGCTTTTTCATCAGGAGCCCCCAAGAAGCACCCACGCCAAATTTGGGGCTTCTAGTACTTGAGGAACCCCGAAACCCTAACCCTAATTTCAGCTAACCCTAACCCTAACCCTAACCCTAGTTTCAGCCTTATTGTTAACCCTAATTCAATGCAAGTCTATGGGGTGAATTTTCAACTTTGTCCTAGAGACATGGGGCCACTTGCTTTTTCATCAGGAGCCCCCAAGAAGCGCCCACGCCAAATTTGGGGCTTCTAGTCCTTGAGGAACCCCGAAACCCTAACCCTAATTTCAGCTAACCCTAACCCTAACCCTAGTTTCAGCCTTATTGTTAACCCTAATTCAATGCAAGTCTATGGGGTGAATTTTCAACTTTGTCCTAGAGACATGGGGCCACTTGCTTTTTCATCAGGAGCCCCCAAGAAGCGCCCACGCTAGATTTGGGGCTTGTAGCCAATGAGGAAAAATTTGGAGCAGACACGACAGGGTTACAGCTGAGAAGGCACTTAAGATCCTCAAAGGACTGTTGCCACTCACTAGACCAAACAAATGGTTTCAATGGACTGGTTAATTCTTCTCTTGTGGCCGGCAGCTCCACTGCCTTAGTGCTGGAGATGCCCGCTCAGGGGCGCCGCCAGGAATTTTGGGCCCCCTGAAAAAAAACAAAAACAAATGGGCCTCCTTTGCGCAGCGCTTGTCAAAAGCTTCACATCACTCTAAAAATACAGTATAGTTCAATAATAGTGC
Source organism: Nelusetta ayraudi (assembly GCF_046127955.1). Classification (NCBI taxonomy): domain Eukaryota; kingdom Metazoa; phylum Chordata; class Actinopteri; order Tetraodontiformes; family Monacanthidae; genus Nelusetta; species Nelusetta ayraudi. The sequence continues at coordinate 429,487 of NW_027466185.1, forward strand.
TTGAGTCCATCTTGACAGTGTCAATGTATTTTTATTGTGAATTCTCCACTAAGCAAACTCTTAACATTGATGAATGATTCATGAAAAAAACACTTGATGTCTCTCGGACAAAGTTGAGCTTTGACCTTCTTAGACTTGCACTGCATTAGGGTTTAGCGATAAGGCTGGAATTAGAGTGAGGGTTTTGGGGTTCCTCAAGAACTAGAAGCCCCAAATTTGGCGTGTGCGCTTCTTGGGGGCTCCTGATGAAAAAGGAAGTGGCCCCATGTCTCTAGGACAAAGTTGACTTTTGACCCTCATAGACTTGTATGGCATTAGGGTTAGCGATAAGGCTGGAATTAGAGTGAGGGTTTCGGGGTTCCTCATGGGCTAGAAGCCCCAAATTTGGTGTGGGTATGTCCAGGAGGATCCTGATGAACCTGAAAGTGGCCCCATGTCCCTAGGACAAAGTTGACCTTTGACCCTCATAGACTTGTATGGCATTAGGGCTATCGATATGCGATACAAACCTGGTGAGTTTAAGACTTAGTGACTCTACGTACATGAATGTATGGGGTACCCCGTCCTTACCTTGTTCCAACCTTCCCTCCACAAACCTGGCTGTCCAGTGCCAAAGTCAAAGTGAGAGAGAGAACAAAGAAGGAGGAGGGCCTGTGACGCCGCTGCTGATTGGCTCGTTGGTCGGTTGAATGAGCCAATTCTAGAGCTCCCCTCGGTGTCCACACACTGCAAAATATATCTAAGAAATAAACACTTAAATTGAGAAAGAACAGGCTAGAAACAAGTCAAATTATCTGCCAATGCAGTAAGATATTTAGACTTGGTAAGATTTCTTAAAATAAGACGATATATCTAGGCATTTGAAGAATGGAAAAACTCTTGAAATAAACAGTAAAGCACTCATTCCAAGGACTGTACTCTGTACTGTAAGTCAAATAAACTTGATACTAGCTTCTCAATTCTTTTTTCACGTTTGCTTCTTTCTTAATTTGAATGAAAAGATCTTAAAACCAGACCTACTAACAGTGCAATTCTTCTTAATTTAAGTGTTCACAATATTAGCTTTTTTTTCTCAAAATGAGACAAAGCATCCACCCCCCCTACGCCCACTCCCCCCCAAAAAAAATAATTAAGCAAACAGAATTAATATTGTCAACAACTATTTATTCACTTAAATTGCTGACAGTTCCTTCACTGCCTTGTAATAAAAACGTCACTAAGGCATTGCATCTTAAAACAACCTCAAGCAATCATTTCTAGAACGCAAGTAACAATTGTTACAATATTCACCGTCATCATTATTGAATATTGATTCAGATTCCCTGACACTCAGTTACACAAAAAAAAAAAAAAACAGTATGGGGACAGCATATAGTGTTCCTATCACCACTGATAACATGTTTGTTCCAACAGACTCCCACCCACCCTCAAGTTACAACTACCAGGGGAGTGTATCGCTACCTATGCCTAGTACACAGCTATACTCCCCAATTTCCATTCTGCCATGGTCTTTTTTGTATGAGGCTGTGGTGTCTCACTCATGGATAGTGTCCTGTAGCACTTCTGTCTGAATGACAGAGAGAAGGGTTGCCACACACTTTTGGATATGTGAGGTGCAGGGCATAGTCGTAACCCATCAGATGAAGCAGACGGTCACTCAAGTCTTCCTTGGCAAGCGTGGTGGCGGGAGTGGCTCCAAGACAGATGAGACAGCGGGTCCCATCAAACAGCAACACAGGAGTGCAGAAAGACCTCTTCTGCGAGTACATTGTGGGATCTTCTGTTGGCTAAAGAAAAAGAAGAAGGAAACGCCACATCCATGCATGGAACTATGAAGTGTTGAATGTGAGAAAATGCGAACAAACTTTCACCTGAATGACATGAAGCAGTGCCTCACTGGCATGTCCCAGCTTCTTCGGTGGTGGACTTGGTGAAGGAAAGAGTGTGGGGAGTGGCCTGAGCAGCGCGATGGAATATTCCACTGGAATAGAACAAATCAACTTTGAGTTCAAAGTTAGTCTTCCTAAAAATAAGTCTTATTAGGTTTGTGTTGATCACAAAAAAAATCTTATTTTTTCAGCATGAAGAGTATTACCATTCTGCATCTATTCATTCAGCGCAACATAAACCATCCTATGTCCAAGGAAACAGCTACACAGTCAATTAGAGACACAGCAAAATGACTCGACTGAACTACATCCAGCGTTATGCGTGGCATCATCACTTGATTTTTTTCCCAAACACCATAAAATTACACATTGGTGCAGAAGTCTTCTCATCTCATTTTTTAGTTCATCAATGAATTTTCTGTTGCCCTTATCCAGAATGCGCCACAGCTCATTCATCGCCTATTAATGCAAGTCAGTGTTAAAATCTGCAAAAATGCTTGCTTAAATGGACATGAATGGACATCCGGTTTGGATGTCCATTTAATTTCTCCTCAATCTGGCAGGGAAAAAAAATTATCATATTAAGGTCACAATTAGGACAAGCTAGCCTTCCGACTCAAGGTCCGTTTTTTTACAATGCCCATCTGCCATGGATCCCAAAGTTCCCATGCAATTAAAAGTTGTGACACCTTATCTGAATGATAACCCTAGACAGCTCAACGGATTGCTAGTCATACAGACAACAATCAAAATTGGAGTGAAACTTGTAACCACAATGCCTGCAACATGGTGGTACTTATGGTAATAATCATCAAATACCAGTGTTCTTCGTGACAAAATGACAACATCTGATAGGATTGTGCCACCTTGAACTGCAATCAACTTAAATTTTGATAAAAACAAGCAAATTGCACCTAAACTACATCTTCAATCAATCCAATTTGAGCACCCTCTACCCCATAAACTGAAGATACTGCAATACAAACTTGGTAGTACAGTATTTCGTCATGCCACATATAACTAGGAATGCTAATTGTTTGTTCATATGACTAGAATTGCAGTACATCAATCCAATACAAAATACACACTTGTGACACTTGTCATCAAGCTCATAAATCCATCGAGTCGAGATGAGCACGTGCACGGAGTCGGACTCCGTGAGTTCACATAAACAGAGCATTGCGTTTGCATAAATTATGCACGACTATCGAGCAAGAAGCCGAGTCCGATTTGGTGCACACAACCACACTATAATGCCTCTCAATGTCCTAACCCATGCCACGCAACACAAACGTGAGGGACCGATTTGAGTTTCTCACGGGACCAGCAGTGAAGTCACAACCGTCGCCCCAAATGAAATGTCGCAGCAGGAGCCTGAGGATTTTCTGAGTCAACATGCTGATCAACAGGTAACGTAATGTTGGCTTCCTTGACGACATTAGACAACTCCCTGTTTATATTTTATCCATATTTTAGTACAAAGCCTCCTTGTTTTATGATCTGCTCCTGTTTGACTTGTTCGGTTTTTGTTTTGACATTATGCTGTTAGTGTTTATTTCAAATTAACAAGAAGTACCGGTACAGATAGTAGGAACTTAATATAACACTTGCGTCAAACAAAGAATAACTAACTGTACATATCATGTCTACAGGAAGGAGCTGGTACATTAAGTGAGAATATTCATGAATATCAAGAGAAGATATATTCAAGGTTGTCCTGAGGTCAACTGTACCAACCATTGCCAGACCTTATGGAGCAATTTGATGTTATTGTACAGTAAAAATGGAATATTGGAGCTGTCGCAAAAAAAAAAAAAAAGCCAACTTTAAGGCTTAATATCTCCAAAATGATACTGTACATATGCTTGATAATGACTGAGGATATAGTCAGGGTGTTCCTCAGGTCAACTGTACCAACCACTGACAGAAATTATGGAGCAAAGCAATGTTACTGTACAGTAAAAAATTGAGTACTGGGCCCTTTTTGCCTGTTTGAAAAGCTAAAAAAAAAAGGAAAACAACAACTTTGAGGCTTAATATCTCCAAAATGGTACATTAAATATGCCTTATAATGATTGAAGATATATTCAAGGTTGTCCTGAGGTCAACTGTACCAACCATTGACAGAGCTTATGGAGCAATTTGATGTTATTGTACAGTAAAAATGGAATATTGGAGCTGTCGCAAAACAAAACAAAAAGCCAACTTTAAGGCTTATTATCTCCAAAATGATACAGTAATCAATCACATTTAGAAATCAAATGTTTCTAAATGTCAAGTCAGTAATGTCAAGTCAGTGCTTGATGTGTCATCAGCAGGCGTCGGCGTCAGTAATGGGGCATCGGCGGGTTTCGGGCGGAATCGCCAGGCGTTGGGAAGCGTCAGCAGGTGTCGGGGGCTCGTGGCCAGGTGGCGGACGTCACGGCAGGCAGTGGCCAGGTGGGCTCAGTCCCGCAAACGCTGCTTACAGCTTTAATTTTGTATTGCTTTGATAACATTGTTTAAGTTGAGTTTAAATTTACACTTTTTTTTTTTTCTTAGCTGCTAATTGTTCAAAAATGCTGATGTTAATAGTGTGTTTGCACAGTAAATGTTATGGCACTTTAATTCATATGGCAGTACATTTAAAATAACTGGCCGTCAAGTTCCAGGAACTGACAAACTGCACTGAGTTGAGTGAGATTCTCCAAAGGAACTCCAGTATAAATGTGGACTTTACATTCTAGTCCCCTGTGAAGAAAAACCCAAAAGTGAACGTTTTTGTGCCTCACCCTTTCTAACTGGGACATTTGCAAGGGAACGCAGACTGGTTATGCATATTGAATATTCCTGCCTTTAGTGAGAGATCGGTGAGAAACAAGTTTTTGTGTCGTCCTGATAAAAGAAAAATGTTTCTGCTGTTACCTCACAAATTGCCCGTTATTATTGTGGCTCAGGATTTTGTAGGTAGATTTTTTTTATTTTTCATAAGGAACAGGATAACAGTAATGCCCTGGCATTGGCAATAAGCTTTAATTTTGTATTTGCATTTTTTTTAACTTTAGATTTACATTAAAAATGTTTCTGTGTAAAGTGCTGATGTTAACTGTTTGCACGATAAATGTTATGGTGCTTTTGTTTATATGGCAGAACATTTAAATTAAAGTGTATGAAAAACTTCTTTTAAATTCATTATTGGCTTTTGCGTATACGACGTGATAAATTGTGATTGATCAGGTAAATCATGCGATTAATTGCGATTAAAATTTTTAATCGTTGCCCAGCCCCAGTAAAAACATTTTTCTGGTGCCAGCATTTCGTGAGGCAGAAGTTGATTCATACTTCAGTGCCTTGGAGCAAATAGCTTCGCCACTCAACTGGCCAAGAGACATGTGGCCTGTCCTTCTCCAATGCAAGCGGGTGGGAAAAGCACAGGAGTTGGTGTCTGCTATTTTCTTAGAAGACAGCCTGCAATATGATGTTGGAAAGGAAGCAATTTTTCCTGCTTATGAGCTTGTTCCTGAGCCCTACCGGCAAAAATTTAGGAACCATAGAAAATCTAGTGGTCAAACCTTTGTCGAGTTTGCATGGGAGAAAAGCAACCTCTTTGATAAATGGTGTGCAGCTAATGATGTCAAAAATGACTTTGAGTCACTCCGTGAGCTCGTTCTTTTAGAAGATTTTAAAGACTCTTTGCCAGAGAAGGTGGTAATGTTCTTGAATGAACAGAAAGTGTCGTCATTGTCCAAGGCTGCTGTCCTCGCAGATGAGTTTGTGTTGACCCACAAAAATGTGATCTCATCTTCCCCCCCGATCGGACAGGCCTTCTGCTTCTCGTCCCACAAGAGCCGAGTCTAGCCACCTCCCCCTTGAAAAGGCTAGAGGGAAGGGACTTCTGGTTTGGCCATAAAGCGGTAGACTGCGCGACACCAGGGCTCTCGACCGTCTAGGGTAAAAACTCCCCGAAAACTTGAATAACTATTGTCAGATATCATATTAACTACAAAGTGATCAGGGGAACGTTGGAATGGGAAGGAAAACTTGATTCAACCAAAACAGAAACATGGTAACAGACAATATGGCGGAACTACCAGCTTGCTCTGAAACAGAGGGAGATGGCGAAACGAACTCCTCGTGACTAACGACGCAAAAAAGGCCTCGGACATAGAAATTATTGGCAAGGAGATACGGGATTTAAAAATTGAATCAAAAGAAGTCCTTTGCACGTTTGGAGAAACACTGAGGAACAACGTGGAAAAAGACTTGGACGACTTGACTCGACAGGAGCTCCAGACCGGCAAAATCAACGAGGCTGAGTCGCGGATTGAAAAGCTAGAACGTTGGGTACAGGAAGCTAATGACGCTCTGGTCATATCACTGAGAGAACAAAAAGCTCTTCAGGACAAGTTAACTGACCTGGAGTCCAGGCCGAGGAGAAACAACCTACGTATCTATGGAGTCACTGAAGGAGAGGAGGGAGAATCTGTGGCCAAGTTTGTGGAAGACCTGCTGAAAAGCGAACTGCACCTGCCAGCAGATTTTAATTTCCAAATTCAGAGAGCACACCGCTCACTTGCACAGAAACCAGCGGACGGTGCCCAACCGAGACCCATCATTGTTAACTTTCTGGAATTTACTACCAAAGAGAGGGTCCTGAGAGAGCTATGGACAAAGAAAATAGAACTGGGGAAGAAAGTACCGTCATTCCATCACGATTACGCGACAGAGATGGTCCAAAAGAGAAAGGAGTACAACACTGCTAAAAGAATCCTGAAGGAGAAGGGCATCTGGTTCCAGACGCCATTCACCAAGATGAGGACCCACTGGGATACGGGAACTCGAACCTACAACAGCGCAGAGGAGGTAAAGGAGGAATTGGCGAGACGCGCCTGGCGGAGAAGACGGCAGTGGCGACGGTTGCGGAGGGGCCTGCGGCACTCGGTGCCCCGCACTACGACGGAGTGGCAGTGCAAGGAGGGATCCTGGAGGGGCTACGCATCAGCAGCGACACGAGCCAGAGAAAAGCTACAAGAGTTTCAAAGATTCTTTGATTAAATTCAGAGAATAAAGGGAAGAAAGCTGGTTGGGATGTTCTAGTATGACCGGTGTTTTTAGTTGACAAATTATTAAAATTGAATTCCCATGTTAATAGAAAAGAGACTGTGGGAAGTCCGGGTCGCTCCTTTTTTTCTAACGTTGGACTCATTTAGAACGACTAAAATACTCATTGCAGGTTCAAGTGTCATTTCTAAGTTAGGTTAGATTTTTGACTGCCTTCACGCGGGCCAGACAGAGACACGCCATAGTTTGGCCATGCCTGATCTACAGGAAACACATCTCTCTCAGCAAGAGCTAAATCAACATGATTTAAAAGCTAAACTCGACACAACTAATGGCAACAGAAGTCAGACCCGCCTGCCGAAACTTGTCAACGTCTCTCTAGCCGAACTCGGGATGTTTGATGTTTGGAGGGACCTCCACCCGTTACAGAGGACTATTTTTTTTTATTAACATTACAGACAGATACAGAATAGAGGAATGTAAAATAGGAACGATTGACTTGTACTGACACAGTATTAATTACCTTATTATTTGTCTAAATAAGAGGAAGAAAAACACACTTTGGAGATTAAATGTGTGTATGCTAAATAATCCAAAAACACTGGAGGAGGTTAAGAAAGAGATTAAATGCTCTATGGAGGAGAACATAGATAGTCCAGTAGACACTACCATACTGTGGGACACAATTAAAGCTGTGATGAGAGGGAGGTTAATAGCGAGGGCAGCCTATCAATAAAAGACTAGATGTGGCGAGGGGGAGGGTCTGGCGGAGGTGGAGACAATTCAGATGGTGGGTATAAAGGAAAATTGGGGGGGGGGGTGGGGGGGGTTGCCTGACAACGCCACCTGGGGAGTTGCACCCTAGGAAATAAACTATAATAAAATTCCTCGGGCTACACAGGTTTGTTACGCTTTGAAATTTAAGGGGACGAGATGGTCTTCCAATGAAACAGCTTTATTTGACAACAATTTAAAATAGACCAGGTTTAGCTGCCTGAGTGTCAAGGAAATAAGTACCATACCAAAAATACTATTCAACATTAGAAAATAAGGGGAACAGGACCAAAGAAACCAAAGAAAACTCAAAAAAGGGAATAAACAAAGCTAAGGGAATCACTACAAACCAAAATTCACGCTACGCCAACTCCTGTCCTAAAGAAAAGAGAACAAAATTAACATACTAATACCTTGAGACACCCAGGCAAGCGTTAAACAGTTAGAACGAAAGGAAAACTTTTATTTATTCTTCGCGCGCACGCACGCACGCACGCACGCACGCACGCACGCACGCACGCGCACACACACACGCACACACACACACGCACACACACACACACGCACACACACACACACACACACGCACACACACACACACACACACACACACACACACACACAGGACCAAACCCAAAACAAAAAGGTAACGATCACTGGGGAACAAGATATTAATGAACTAAAAAAGGAAATCAAACTATAACAAAATCGCTACTCAATAGAAAACCCAAAGTTTCACCAAAATTTCACAACAAAACAAAGAAAAGAAAACCAACCAAAGAAAGTGGTTACGCTAACAAAAGAAACAGACAAACTGAATTGTCTAAACCAAATAAACCAAAATCAAAGGAAAAGTGTCCGCGTTGTGGTGGTGACACCGCTGTTACCCGGCTAGACTGGTGCGGCAATTGATTGCGAGGACATCGCCGCCGCAACAGTAACAGAGGGGAATGGAGAAAACAGAGGAAGACGGAGCGACTGCACCCAGGCAGGGGGTTGAGACCAGGGTCCTTCCAGTACCCGTCTCGGCGCACCGGTGTTCAACTGCAAGGCAGCCTCCCCGCCAAGCGCCAGAGGAGGGGGGGGGGGGGGGGGGCTGCGGCTTTAACAGCCAAGCGGTGAATGCACAACGATCACGCACACACAGCGCCACCTCCCGATGAACGGGCACCCGCCAGGGTTCCTCCTCTGGCTGTGCTTATGGCCCAGCCCGCTCTGGGATTGCTAGCCGAAATGCTAAGAACTGCGAAGGACAGAGTTCTCAGCGTGGACACGCCAGAGGACAGAGTGCTGACTCCAGCCTGCGCTTCTTTTTAAAAGAGCTGCTTTCACTCTGCACTCTGGCGCAGGTGTAATCAGTGCGTTTACATGCAGAGCTTAATCGGACTAAGCAATAATTTGGTTTTCTCGTCCAATCGGAGTTCTCACCTTGTCCCCCTATACATGCAGCTGAGAAATTTGAATTACTGACGGGAACGTGTCCTCCTCCCAACAGTAGGGGGTGGAGTGAGCCTTTTCAGCTGGTCAGCTGCTTTCGGTTGACATATTACATCATTATGATATAGAATGATAGTTCATAATGTACGTGTTACTTACTTTGCAGATAAGCTGTACCCTATTTCTTGTGCTCATGGTTATCTTAAAAGATAAGATAATGGTTATCTTAAAGATAACCATGAGACAAGACAATTCTGATGGTGGGTATAAAGGAAAATGGGGGGGGGGGTTGCCTGACAACGCCACCTGGGGAGTTGCACCCTAGGAAATAAACTATAATAAAATTCCTCGGGCTACACAGGTTTGTTACGCTTTGAAATTTAAGGGGACGAGATGGACTTCCAATCAGTCAGCTTTTTTAACAGGTAGGCAGACTCAAGAAGACATTAGACGGGTCCTATACATAATAGATCAGATCCAAAAGCAGGGCCTGCGAGCTGTTACTGGTGAGCCTTGGCTGTGTGAATTGGAGATTTCTGTATCAAGTTCTTGGGAAACTGGGGTTCCAAGAAAAGTTAATACAGTGTATTCAAGGTCTCTACCAAGAACCTATGGCAAGGATAAAGATTAATGGTACTCCTCAAGGATGTTGCCTATGCGCTACATTGTTTGCTATGTTCATTGAGCCGCTGGCACAAATGATCAGACAAAGTAACAATCTAAAAGGAATACATATAGGAGAGCAGGGACATCTAACAGGGCTTTTTGCTGATGATATTATTTTGGTTCTCTAAGACTCGGACAGAACCTTACCTCATTTCATGTTGATAATAGAAACCTATGGTAAATACACAGGCAACAAGTTAAACATAGCAAACACTCAAATTCTCACGCTGAATTATCATCCAGGCCGAGAAATTAGAGGAAAATATAAAATCAAATGGAATGCCAAGGTTATCAAATATTTGGGTGTGCTATTGGCAAAAGATCTTTTGAAAAGGTTTGAAATCAATTAAAATGCTATTATCAATAATCTATAAGAGATCTAAGAAGAGTTTATGATTTTTTTTTTTTTACCCTGTGCATCTTTTGTTTTGTTAGTAGTACTTGTCATTGCTCCAACACGAATAAACATGCTGCATCCCACTAGATGGCGCATTTGCCTTATTTACAAGCACCACGGTCATCGGAGCTGATTGTTGCCACTCTCAGCAGCGTGCGTCTACTAAGGTCTACTAAGATTCCACAATCTATTACACCTCGTGAGCAAAACAGGCTACAGGTAAAATTAAACATCTTCAGTTGAGCAACTCAAGCAAGTTAAACTGATTTAAAAACAAACAAACACTATAATACTAGGAAAAGAATCCTCTATATGTCAATAAATACAACAGATTGAGTATTCATAAAAAAAAAATGCTTACTTTAAATAAGAAAATCCAACAAACCAACAAGTGCAACACTAAAACGCAAACCAACAATCAAAATAATGCTTAATTGCCTTAGTTTCGTCCCACACTTATCAGCTTAGCTACTAAGAATAACACACATTATTCACCTGGACAGAAGGAGGTTCTGAGGAACGTGTTGGTCCTGGAGCTTCCTGGTCAGGATGTTCGGGAGATCCCTCTGGCTCAATGTCTGGAGCGCCAACATATTTTAGAATTGCTCCTGCAGAGACAAAGCTCATTAGATCATCAAGCAAAACAGATCAGAAGCGCATTTTCCTATTTTATTATTACAGTGATGTTGCAGTAATATAGGAAAATTAAAAATTCATTTGTATTTAAATTAAACATTATGGTTGCAGTGTCCCTTTAAAGCTTTTACCCAATTACAAAACTGTCATTTTTAAGAGTTTTTGGCATTACTTTACACACTGTACTAGTTAAAGTAATAAAACTAAGATAAATGACCCACTGCCACAACAGTCTAAAATAGTCAACACCATGCCAAATAAAGTATTTCCATAAAATATTTCTTTGAATTATAAAACAGTAGCACATTTCTAATTAAGGGCCTACAAAATACAAACTAAGTAAACTAACAACTCCCCTTTGCAAGTTTTTCTTGATCAGTTTTCTTTTCCTTCCGTTTTTCCGCACCGCTGGGATAACTCCTTTTTGATGCCATTATGGTGTCTGTTTGTTTTTAATCCTCTCGCTAACGGGAACGAATGGTAGCTGTCAATCATTCACGTCATACCTGTCGGCGTCGCCGGCCCGCTACGTCACAATCTGCGTGACAGTGCGGCAAGCCCCCAGAGTCCAAGATGGCGTCCCATTGCTTTCAATGAAGTTGCTCACCCAGCGCATGGCTCCCAAAAACTTTTTGACTTCCGCATTGATGGGATAATAGAGCATGCGCAGTTGTGTCAGTGTGGAGGCCGTCACTGACAGACGTGCGCGCTCACGAACCGTACAAAATTCAACATGGAAATCAATGTATTTTTTACGGAACAACTGACGATTGTTGTTTGGAAATTTTAGAAATAATAATGATGATGATGATGATGATGATGATGATTATTATTATTATAATATTTATAAAATAATATTATTATAATAATATACTATTATTTGTGTATTAAACAAGTGAGCAATGTGCCACTGAATAATAAATGATAATTCTTTGAAGCAACTCTCTATGGACCATAACAGCACTGCCACACATATTTTTTTAATTAATAACCTCTTTGGAAATCAGACAAAGGAATGAAATGATTGGTCTATTTATTTCATCAGAACTAAAAAAAAATAAAAAACAAAAACTGAACGATCTTGAAAGTTCCTCCCTGAAAGTTCCTCCCTTTCTCTTGCACCTGTCGATGTGTGTAGCTAACACAAATCTGCAAATATTTTGTCGTTCTCATGGAATTAAACAGCACACCATGTTAATTTATCAGCGAGTGCTCTCTCTTTTCATGCAATTCATCACGCTTAACATGTAATGCTGAATCATGAAAGCTATGGAGCAAAAAATAATAATTACATAAACAACGAGTGAAATAAAATGTGTCATTCAGTCAATAAAGATTTCATTCATTCATCTTCTCTACCCGCTTATTCCTATTCAGGGTCACGGGGGTCTGCTGGAGCCTATCCCAGCTGTCTTAGGGCGAAGGCAGGGTGACACCCTGGACAAGTCGCCAGTTCATCGCAGGGCCACATAGAGACAAACAACCATTCACACTCACATGCACACCTATGGACAATTTAGAACGTTCAATTGGCCTCACATGCATGTTTTTGGAGTGTGGGAGGAAGCCGGAGAGAACCCACGCAGACACAGGGAGAACATGCAAACTCCACACAGAAAGGTCCCAGGTCCAGGATCCAGAATCGAACCCACGACCTTCTTGCTGTGAGGCGGCAGCGCTAACCACTGCACCACCGACTATTTTATTACTTAGTTGAAAATGCCATTTTATTTTATTTAACAAAGCATATCATTATTTCATCATGCATTTAATTGTTTTGTGGTCCTGTGTTTTAGTGCTTCATAATTGTATTCTGTTGTCAAATTTGCCCATCAAAGTCAGATTAGTAATCCTGTACATCACTTTAAGGAAAACCAATTCTAGGTAATGGATTGCAGATCTTGTAGTGACCTGTTACAATGGAAAGAAATGTATACATAATAAGTACGTCTGTGTGCCCGATATTTTAGCTAACACTAAACTTTCTGCACAACTGTCTGCATTGTGCTTTTTCTTCGGCCACAGAGAACAGAAACGTCTGTAGTTCTTTGTTCACCCATGGTACAGTTTCATAAGCTTTTCAGTTTTTAATACGTGTTAATGCAAAAATCCACACGCGAGGCATTTAAAAATGGCGGTTTTGGTCTTTCGTGAAAGACTGCCTTTGGCCAATCAGTGTCCTGAACGTTGCTACGTCACCCTTATGGTCTCAGCTCTGCTCGCTTCAAAACCCCAACGAGGCAGGTACCAAAATCCTAACCCCTGGGAACGTGACAATTGTTTTTTTCAATTTAAGTTTTTGTTATTTTGTTCGTTTTCGTTAACTATTATAACCGTGGTCAGGACCTCCAGTGAGAAGATCCATTGGAGGACATTTAGAGCAAACAGTCAGACAACAGCAGCTTCACCACATCAGCTGAAAAATGGAGTTTGGATGCTTTCAGCTTCAAGTCGTGGACAGAAAATGATGCTCACACTGTCACACTGATGTTTTCTTCTCCAACCTTCTCTCAGCTCCAGAGGTTGGTGGTCTGCAGGAGCTTCTACAGCAGCAGAAGATCAGTCTGGAGAGGAGATGTGAACGTGTGACTGAAGGTGAAGAAGCAGGAAGTCAAACTCTCCTCAACAGCATCTACACTGAGCTCTACATCACTGAGGGACTGAGTGAGGAGGTCAACAGAGAGCATGAGGTCAAACAGCTGGAGACCAAGAAGACCAAGAAGACCAAGGAGATCCTCCACGACCGTCCAATCAGGTGCAGCCAGATCTTTGAAGCCTCACCTGAGCAGCAGGGACTCAGGGAGTCAGAGTGGTGCTGACCAGGTCTCTGGGCTGGACTGGGAAGCCTTGGGGTCCCACTGGTGGAACTGGAGGAGGTGACTGGGTCCAGGGAAGTCTGGGGGTCTCTGCTGAGGCTGCTGCCCCCGAGACCTGACTCCGGATACGGCAGTAGAAGATGGATGGATGGATGGATGGATGGATGGATGGATGGATGCCAGGTGATAGAACATTTCATAAAAACAGACTCTGCATTATAACTTCTATTACACTCTAAAGAACTCACTCCAATATAACTGCACTCGTCCTTCTCTCACATTACATTGGATCACAATGACCAAACAACACAACAAAGACAATGATCCAACTGTACTGCCACGTCCAGACGCAGTGTAGGTCTGTAGGCCTCTTGGACCTTCATGTGAACCACTGCGTGTTGACTGGAGGTGAAACATGACTGACTGCTGTCCTCCTACCTGGACAATGCAATCTCACTTTCATTCTGCTGCAGATGGCCATTTTCATTTTACACTGTCCAAATTTACAGCTCAGGGCGCTGGGACGAATTCCAAATTGTGTGCAGATACAGGCCTACACTTCAAATAATTATGAGAAAAATCCAACGTAAAGAGAGCACTTCCATTAGGAAATAGTCAACATGAAATTTCGTCTTCTACTGACACCTGCTGGTCAAATTGAATAGTTGCAAATATTGTGAACAAGTTGTCATCTAATTCTAATCCTAAACAATATGGCCATTCCAAGTGAAGTATTAAGACAATTAATCAGGTTTGTACTGCTTGATTGAACACATTCATCCCGTTCCAGTGCACTAAAACCCACTTCCCTTCAGGACCGTGTCAGCGAAGCCAAAACTTCCTTGAGTGACGCTGTTTCCCAGCATGCAATGCGAGCTAGCGATTCACAATACTATTCCATCACAAACATGGATGTAAAAAATAAAAAGGGACGAAAAATGAAACTTCAGGAACACCAACCATTGCAATACAAGCAGAACTGGGCCGAAGTTTTATATTATGTACACCATAATACAGCCTTCTGGTGGACAAGCCATACTATTTAATCCGTGTCCTCCTATGGCACTTCCGTGGGTAGAAGCTCATCGTAGAGGTCACGTGCTGGGTGCTCGTCACCCCACCAACCACCTCGGGGAAGGTCTAACAGGAGAAGCTTGCTGGCGGAAATGATGCACTACAAGTGGATGTGACGCTCATGAGTGCGGTGGATGAGGTGGAGCAATGCTCCACAACCCGATTCAGACTACTCTCCCTCCACTTTTTTTATTTTGTGTGAGCGTTTAAAAAAAACAACATAATGATAATCAAATAAGCTTTAGTTTATTAATCAGAATTAAAACAAGTAGGTTTTGCCCTTACAAGGTTGTAGTTTTGTTATAGATGAGTTCCTTTGTTGTAGTTTGGCGCTTGAAAAACTATATATAATAATAATAATAATAATAATAATAAACTTTTATTTGTACAGCGCTAAATCACAGCCAAAGGCGTCTCAAAGCGCTTTATACAATCAGAGAGAACCAACTGGGCCCCCGGAGCAAGCAAGATGCGACAGTGGCTGGGAAAAACTCCCCTGTGGGAAGAAACCTAGGGCAGAACCAGACTCCAGAGGGACATCATCTGCCTATGAGTAGTTGGGGTGAAGTAGAAAGATAGAGGAGAGACAGAGAAAGAGAGAAAGGAGCAGAGTGAGCCAGGGTGGCAGACAGGACAGAGTGAAAAACAGATACACCAACCAGGCAAAACGGATATAAACACAAAGAATAGGAAATAATTCAAGGCTGCTGTCCATGTGGAGTGTAAGTGTCCATGCTTTGGAAGGCAAGAGCCTAGCTCGATGGACAATCTGCCGATAGGACTAGTCCAGGTCTTAAGCGTGGTGGTGGGATGAAGCGATGACAGCAAGACCCCCAGGACAGCACAATCCAGCTCCTGGCGCAGTGGTCATCACCTGCCGGGGACACAGAGACTGCGGCAGTATCATGCATATCGAGCATACTGTACAAAGCATAATGAGAGCTTGGACAGAGTGGATAGAGTAAAAGATTGGATAGAGTAAAAGATTGATTGGGTGAGGAGAGTGATAAAGGTTCCGCCTGCACAGAGCAACGATCCCTGTAACGGGAGCGAAAGATCTCCCTCCACGGCGTAAGCCTACAGCAGCTTAACTGACAGTGGATGGAGTCTAACTATAAGCTTTAAGAAAAAGGAAAGTCTTAAGTCTACTCCTAAATAAACTAACTGTGTCTGCCCCCCTCACCGAGGCTGGAAGATGGTTCCAAAATAGAGGTGCCAGGAAACTGAAACACCTACCTCCTGATCTAACTCTAGAAATTTTTGGGATAACTAAAAGACCTGAATCCTCAGAGCGAAGGGCTCTTGGAGGATGATAAAGTTCAATGAGTTCCCTAATATAAGAAGGAGCCTGAGAATGAAGAGCTTTGTAAGTTAAAACTAGAATCTTAAATTCAATTCTAAATTTGACAGGCAGCCAATGCAAGGAAGCTAAAATTGGAGTAATATGCTGCCTCCTTCTAGTTCCAGTTAACAATCGTGCCGTGGAGTTTTGGATTAACTGTAATGTCCTAAGGGATGAATTTGGGCATCCTGCTAGTACCGAGTTACAGTAATCTAGCCTAGACGTAACAAAAGCATGGATTATTTTTTCCGCATCTTTGAAGGACAAAAAACTTCGAATTTTGGCAATGTTTCTTAAGTGGAAGAAAGCTGACCTCCCTACATTCTGTATATGAGAATTAAAGGTCAGGTCCTGATCAAAAGTGACTCCTAGGTTCCGCACGGTAGAACTGGGTGTAGTACCAAATAGACCACTTTGTCCATCAAAAACTCTGTCCCTACTCTCTCGCGATCCAAATATAATGACCTCAGTTTTGTCGGAATTAAGCAACAGGAAATTCTGTGTCATCCAAGTTCTGACATCACGAAGACAAGATTCCAATTTGGCCAACTGATGAGCCTCGTTTGCCTTAAAAGAAAAGTACAACTGTGTGTCATCTGCGTAAGAATGGAAACTGATGCTATGCTTTCTGATGATGTCACCAAGAGGTGACATGTAGATGTTGAAGAGGAGTGGCCCAAGTACAGATCCTTGCGGGACACCATGACTAACCCTCCTACGTTCTGACGAATGATTATGAACATGAACAAACTGAAAACGGTCAGACAAGTAAGATCCAAACCAGTCCAAGGCGCGATCCTTGATGCCGATAGTATCTTCATATATGGGATGTATCATGACCTGAGGGATTTCCTCATCCCATCCCAGCTTGGTTCTGATGCTGAATGTGAATGTATCTTGCTGTACATCCCACTGAGCTCCAAGGGCCCTCTCCATAGGGAGCTGGTCTCTGTCAAGGTTAAGTGTTTTTACCTCTTTAGCTCTCTGCTCTTCAGGAATGGCGGCCAGCACCGAGCGATGATTGCTCACCCACTTATTGAGCTTAAATCCACCTCTACCGCACAGGTCTGTTAGCTGCTGGTACAGATGTATTGCTTGTTCCACCGTGCTGACGGCCTTTAGACAATCATCCACGTAGAAATTTTGACAAACAGTGTTTATAACCTCGGCTGGGAAGTCATGCTGATTGTCGTCGAATGAAGCACAGCTTGGGGATGACACTGCCCCAAAGATGTGGACCAGCATCCTGTGCTCTTGTAGGTCCTTTGTAATGTCCCCATCTGGCCACCAGAGGAAGCGTAAGAAGTTTACATCCTGGTTGGAAACTCTTACTTGATGAAACGTTCCCTCAATGTCAGTCATGAATGCTACAGGGCCTTGGCGAAAACGAAGCAGCACACCTAGCAGTGTACTTGTCAAATTGGGACCCTGCAGGATCTCTTTATTTAATGTTGTTCACTCACTTTCAATCTCACAGCCACTAAAAAACCTGATTGTGATTGAGAGGTCCTCAGCAGCCAATCATTGTTGGGAGTCCAGCCTTCAAACACTCCTCCTGAATCCAGACTCACATCTGTGAGCATCTGGAACTTTGGCCCCGATCCTCCACACCACACAACTTGGGATGACAGCGCCACCTACCTGTATCCTTTCAGCAGCCAGTCCATGCTCTGACCCGTTTCCACTGTGGCCTGTTGTGTCATCTGGACCGGAGTCTGGATCATCAGTGTCCAGGTTCATGGAATCTGTCAGAGTGCCGCCGTCCTGTGATGTAATGATAGAGAATCACTCTATTTATACTAATGTGCAGAACCACTAGAGTGTCATTTCTTCACTGCTGTCAGCAACAAGCATTTGGTGTCACACTGGTGTACAACACTTATGGGCTAATTAATAAGAAATGACATATTTATGAATCACCCGCAATGCCCAGATTGTTGCTGCTTATCTGCTGATATGAGCCGTCAACTGTTGCAATATAGAACCACGGGCAGGAAATTACAATTAGTGTAGAGTGTATTATAATTTAAAAGTTTACTTACGGTAGTTCTTTAAATAATTTAGCAGGGATGGAACAGGCTAATGTGACGACGTCACCTCTAACACGGTAGGAGCTCAACCTGCTGTCACGGCGAAAACTCTGTGTTACGTCCCGTCTAGGGGGACCGAGACGCAACATGTGGGACACCTTCCCCCACTCCCAAGCCTCATTAATTTTTCACTGCAGTTGGCAGTTTCAACAAAAAACATTTTATAAATCAGTAAATGAAATAAACAAAACAACTTAACCGGTGGGCAGCAAAGGCTTCAGGGTGGGCCCAGGCCAAAATAATAAACCAAACTCCAACTAGCTCGCCTTAAGAACTAACTAAAGAAAGAAAGAGAACCCAAATACAGAAAGGCTAACCTCCCTACATACTTATTAAACAGGAGAAAAGAGGGGACAAAGAAAATGGCAGCCCACCCCTACGGCAGCGTGCTCTAACGCCATTTCAGAAGTGACTAACTGCAGAGTTGGGAGCGGAGGAGGGATGACCGTCAGGCTGGCTCGACTGCTCCTCCTTCTCAGCCGTGGCGCGTCCAATCAGCAGGTGACATCCAGGACCGCACCTGCAAGGCGTCATCCACTCTCTCACACACACACACACACACACAAAGATAGAGGCATCTAGACCCACCCGTCATATCACCCCCTCTCTTAAGACCTAAACCCTATTAACATACCTACAAACAAAACTAAACAAGAAAAACAGCTCAGTTCCCCCGAAATAAGAATTCCGCAGCTAACTTTTCAACATTTTGACGTGGCAGACGCGGGACGATCGTTTTCTATCAGGAGTGTGCACTACATAATCTGTATCGGAAAGTTTGCGCTCCACGACATACGGACCAGAAAAATGAGCCTGCAAACGGGAACCGGGTAACGGCAACAATACCAACACTCGGTCGCCTGTCTCAAAAACTCGAGCCACAGCTTTCTTGTCAAACTGCCTCTTCATTTTAGACTGGCTGGCGACAAGAGTTTTGTGAGCAGTTTCACAAGCACGATGCAAGCATTCACGAAAAAAAAAAGACGTAATCTAACACATTTACTACTCATTTAACGTCGGAAAGCCACTTACCCCTTAACAGACGCGAGGGTCCTCTCACCGAACACTAAATCAGCTGGGCTGAACCCGAGGGACTCCCACACATACAATCGACGACTGTAGATACACTTTATGCTGCGGAACCATCACTGTGCTCATTTTAACCACCCCCCCCACACACACACACACACACACTAAAATATACGAATTGCAGTAGGTTGGTTTTGTTGCTCTTGGTTGTCCGTTATTTTTTTGAGAGTTAGTAGTAGATAGATCCCGAGATAGTAAGTTTGATAGATGGATAGAAATAGATAAGTTAGTTAAAGTTACACACACACACATGCACGCACATATATATATATATATATATATATATATATATGTATATATTAACCTCTTTCAATGAACTCCAAAACATACATGGTCAAAATCAAATCCATATTATTATGTTGTTGTTTTTTTTAAACGCTCATACAAAACAAAAAAAAAGTGTGACATCCACTTGTAGTGCATTATTTTCGCCAGCAAGCTTCTCTTGTTACGACTGACCACATTGACCTATGTTTTCCATATACTCACCTGAATCAGATACCCTGCAAGGGCAACGAGCGCTGGAATGACGCGCAACCAGCACGTGACCTCTACGATGAACTTCCACCCACGGAAGTGCCATAGGAGGACACGGCTTAAATAGTATGGCTTGTCCACCAGAAGGCTGTATTATGGTGTTCATAATATAAAACTTATATAAAACTTCGGCCCAGTTCTGCTTGTATTGCAATGGTTGGTGTTCCTGAAGTTTCATTTTTCGTCCCTTTTTATTTTTTACATCCATGTTTGTGATGGAATAGTATTGTGAATCGCTAGCTCGCATTGCATGCTGGGAAACAGCGTCACTCAAGGAAGTTTTGGCTTCGCTGACACGGTCCTGAAGGGAAGTGGGTTTTAGTGCACTGGAACGGGATGAATGTGTTCAATCAAGCAGTACAAACCTGATTAATTGTCTTAATACTTCACTTGGAATGGCCATATTGTTTAGGATTAGAATTAGATGACAACTTGTTCACAATATTTGCAACTATTCAATTTGACCAGCAGGTGTCAGTAGAAGACGAAATTTCATGTTGACTATTTCCTAATGGAAGTGCTCTCTTTACGTTGGATTTTTCTCATAATTATTTGAAGTGTAGGCCTGTAGTTGATGAGGAATCACTGTGTGCTAACGCTACTCAAACAGCTTCGATGAAAAAAGGGAGTGTGATTTGGGTTTGTGGTACATTATGACAATCTTGGACTTGCAAGACTGAGGCGATGGTTCAATTCCCATCAATGTGTATTATATACGTGTTATTTAGCTCATCTATTCTACATTTTAAATAGATCACATTTGACATCTGACCCACTGAACACTTACTATTGAACATATTTTTAAACTATGGGCTATTTAGTCTTGTTTTAGGATATAATATAATTCATTGCACAAACTGTCAGGCTAAGTATAAGAGCTATAGTCTACTACAATCAGTCGTGCCAAAAAAGAGACATTGTCTTTATTTTTCATTTTTATTTTATTGTGTCAGCATTGAACCATACAAGCATGTAGTGTTGTCCAACAAGAATGCATGGCGAATCAAATCCCAAACAACCTATGAAACAATGAACACGTTTCCATTGCACTTCATTTTATTGAGCACTAGATGACCTCCTCGAGCACTGTGTCATTGAAGCCTCGAGTAATGAACCATTTTTTGAAACAAGTGTCAACAAAGCCTCGATCGGCCATCACTACCTACAGCTGCGTGCTCTAACACCATTTCAGAAGTGACTAACTGCAGAGTTGGGAGCGGAGGAGGGATGACCGTCAGGCTGGCTCGACTGCTCCTCCTTGTCAGCCGTGGCGCGTCCACATCAGCAGCCGACATCCAGGACCGCACCTGCAAAGCGTCATCCACTCTCTCACACACACACACACACACACACACACACACACACACACACACACACACACACACACACACAGACAGACAGACACAAACATAGAGGCACCTAGACCCACCTGTGGGTCATAACACCCCCTCTCTTAAGAACTAAACCCTATTAACATACCTACAAACAAAACTAAACAAGAAAAACCTCAGTTCCCCCGAAATAAGAATTCCACAGCTACTCCACATGTACACGTGATAATGCACCTGCCAATGTAACGGATGTGCAGACTGGAGAGTTGAGTTTTTCACCTCTTTATTTTCTGCAGAAGACAGTAAACGAAGGTTTTTAAAGTCTTCTGGCTTTGTTGTCTCCTCACTCATACAACGTAGAACTGAGGGATAGTTCCGCTTCGCTCCTCAAACCCGGAAAATACGGCAAGAGATTAGAGACAAACTTAAATAAAATAATAATAAAATAAAATAACATTGAAATAAAATTCACAATATATATCAAAATAAACAAATAACAAGTAAAGTCCCCACATATGATTAAATGAATTTAATCATTTTCTTTGTTTCTTTTCTTTTTTTTAACTCTGAATTTTATCGAAATGGACTCCCGACAACACACTATCCACCGCAAGAATACATTGCAAAGTAACAAAGCAGATAAACCAAAAAGGGTCAATAATAAAACCAACACTAAATGCTCCCCACGGGGAAAAAGTGGGATGAGAGCAGCGCTAAACCCTCAATCCAACAACTGGTAGCAGGGCACCCTGTACACCCCACCAGACCCAAACACATTACGAAGGGCAGATACACGACAGAGAAAAAGAAAACAAAATTGTGCCACAGGCCACACTATACCACAACATCGGAAAAAAAAAAAACATAGGCGTACAGCCTGAGGCTTCAGTTAGTTAGAGCCTGGAACACAGACTTGCAAACAGCTTTAACATCGAACTTGTCCTGAACAACATCCTGCCTAGACATGGTTTGTATGAGTCTGTTCACAGGATTGACAAAACGACCAAATCTAGACCTAACCCGTGAACGTGCATCAGCATGACTACAGAGCGCATTCGAGGATCGACCAGCAGTGTTAGAGTCCGGTGTGGTGTCTGTCATGGTCACAGCATCAAGAGCAGGGACTGCCCGTCTCACACCCCCTACTAGAGTCTCAGCTTGGTCAGTCAAGGCACTTGCAGGCAAGACTGCAGACGTCTGAGAGTCATAGGTCGAACTAGTCACATCATCACCAGACGTTTCAGACAGAGCTGGAGTGGATAGCTGCGTGATCCAATCAATTGTCCTCTCTTCAGAGTCCACAGGTCCAAGGCCAGTTAAGGGGACCCGGTCACTTTCCACATCCACAGGCGAGTCATCATTGCTCACAGCCTCAGGGCAGGCACTAGGTCCACAAAGAGCCACACTCCCTCTCCCAAGCAGGGCCTCTCCTGCCTCCTCAACATTAGACGTCGTGAGAGTTTGGTGACCCGAGCCAGACGGGGATGAAGCAAGGTCGGACATGTTAACTGTGCCCTCCAGAGGAAGGAAATTGACCAGCATCAACAGGTTTCTGTGAACCACCTTTTTCCGTCCAGTGAGTGTGTCACGAATCCTGTATGTGTGTGTCGCCGGGGTCACATCCACAACAGTGTAGATCGTTGACTCCCACCTATCTGCAAGCTTCTTCTTACCCCTGTCCTTCCTGTTGGCCAGGAGCACCCTGTCACCCACCTCGACCTTGGACCCTTTCACTCTTCTGTTGTATAATAGAGCATGCCTGTTTTGCTCCTTCGCACCATGTTCCTGAGCAACCTCCATTGCTGCTTTCAAATCATCGGCAAGGCGGGCAACATATTTGTCAAAACACGTCACACTAGAATCATGGAGGACAGCACGAAAGATGATATCGACCGGCAGGCGGGGAACCCGGTCGTACATGAGATAAAACGGGGCGTAACCAGTTGTCTCATGTGCCGTACAGTTGTACATAAACGTCAGAGTCTGCAAACGCCTTGGCCAATCAGCTTTTTCTTCAGGAGACAATGCACGGATCATGCCACCCAAGGTCCGATTGAACCTCTCCACACTCCCATTTCCCATTGGGTGGTAGGGCGTCGTATGAGATTTCTTGACACCAGAGACCCTGAGAAGCTCTCTAATCAGCTAACTCTCAAAGTTGGCACCCTGGTCGCTGTGGATCCTCTCTGGGAATCCAAACACACAGAAGTATCGGTCCCAAAGAACCCTGGCCACCTGTTTAGCCGTCTGGTCTTTACAAGGAAAAGCTTGCGCCATCCTTGTGAAATGGTCTGTTATCACCAAAACATCAACAGATTTGTTCCTGGAGTCCTCAGCAGACCAAAAGTCTATACAGACAAGCTCCAGTGGCCTGGTTGATGTAATGCTCTCAAGGGGAGCCCGCCCCTCAGGCTCAACAGTCTTGCTGACAACGCATCGCTGACATTTACGTACATAATCTCTCACATCCCTGTCAAGGTCTGGCCAGAAAAACCTCTGTCTGGTTAAGTTAAGCGTCCTGGCCTGAGCTTGGTGGCCAGCTTTGTCATGGACTCCCTGCATAACCTCAGCTTTCATTGAGTCAGGGACGACATATTGGAAGCGCTTCGTTCTGTTTTTCTGGTCTCTCAAAATCCTGTACAACACACCATCAAGCACAGTGAGCCTGTCCCAGTGCTTAATGTACCGTGCGACAGAGACAGCCTCCTTAAATCTCTCTCTTCTTGAAGGTTTCCGATGCCTCTCAACATAGAACAGGACTCGAGAGAGACATCTATCTTCCAGCTGTTTATCACGGAGGTCCCTTTCAGAGTAGACAGGCAAGGTGTCCTGGCCAGGCTGAACCAACTGAGGTAGGAACGGCAGCACTGCAACAGCACGGGTGCGTGGACCAGTTTCCCAATCAATGTGTGACTGGTGCACAGCAGACACATCCTCCGACGCAACAGACTGTGCCTGCATAATTAGTGGACTGCACGAAGACTGGGCAACGTCACTCGCTGGAGAGTTGATTTTGTGACCACTGGATGACCGGAAAGCACCTTGCACTGAATCAGTGGACACATTTGTGATCTCAGCAAGCAGACTTGCATATGGCTCTGCAAGCAGCCGCCGACCAACACGCTCCTTGACAAAAGGCGTGCGAGCGACTTAAAGCATCAGCCACAACATTCTGCTGACCTGGGACATACTTGATATCAAAGTCGTAGCTGGCCAATTTGGCAACCCAGCGCTGCTCACAACAGTCGAGTTTTGGTTTTGTCAAGATGTGAGTCAACGGATTATTGTCTGTCCAGACTGTGAATTCGTGGCCTTTCAGCCAGTGACTGAACTTGTCACAGACCGACCACTTCAGAGCCAGAAATTCTAGGCGGTGAGCTGGATAATTCTTCTGTGACTGAGACAATGACTTGCTAGCAAAGGCAATGGGCCTGGCTCGTGTCTCGCCCTCCTGGACTTGAGACAAAACAGCCCCTATGCCATCCAGAGATGCATCAGTTGACAGCGTAAAGGGACGGGTGAAGTCAGGATGAGCTAAAACAACACTGTGAACAAGCGAGGATTTGAGGCTTTCAAAGGCCCGTTCCTGCTCTGATGTCCAGTCAGACGCACTGTGGAAAATCCCCGACCTCCTCCTTGCACCTTCATACTTCCCCCTCCTCTACCTGCATCCATCATGGCCAAGGAGGGTGGAGCTTAAGTTATATAGGAAGCCAGCTCGACAATGTCACACCCCTTTTCCCTGAGAACAAAGGAGCTGGCTGGCCGCATGTCAGGAGCCACAGCGTAGATGTCTGTACTGAGTCCGTGAAATGTGAGTTTATGTTATATTTCTGTATTTAGAAACTGATTATGTGCGGCCTGTTTATGTTCAGAGCGTTATTCCTTATTTTCAAGAATGTTTGTTTAGAATAGAGGCCCTGTGTTGCTTGGCTCAATATTTACCCTTTATTTTATTTCCTTCCATCAGAAAAACCTGTACAAACAATACCCTTTACAATAAACTACTGGATCATCACCTCATCTGCCTCCATCTGACTGTTTTAATAGACAGACCCATTGAGTTGATCACCCCCTGGAACCAGACTGTTAACTAGCCTTACATCTACAAAGCAAATATTTTACACGCACATAGCTTCCTGCCAGACAGTTTCCTTTTGCGCTGGCCACGTTTCCATTGTGCACCCTTCAAAAGATCAAAAAGTGGTTTGGCAATTGCAGAGTACCTGGGCACAAAGTGCTGATAGTAATTAACCATACCCAAAAAGGACCTCACACGTTTCTGGGATGCAGTCGCGCCATCAGACTCCATGAGGTCAGCACTGGACATGTTGGCGATGTTCTCGACCTTACTGGGATCAGTTGATACACCAGCCTCATCCACAATGTGGCCTAGGAACCTAACTGATCTTCTGAGGAAAAAGCACTTTTTAGGGGCCAACTTCAAGTTGTGGCCACGCAGCCTGTCAAACACCATTTCCAGACGCATCAAAGCAGTCTCTTCATCAGGTGCAAACACCAGCAGGTCATCCAAGTAACACAACAGGCTCAGGTAGTTTTGATCTCCAAAAATGCTGGTCATCATGCGCATAAAGCTCCCAGGGCTGTTGCACAGACCTTGTGGAAGACGATTGTACTCATAAAGGCCCATGGGAGTAGTAAAGGCTGAGTACTTCCTGTCATCCTCATGAAGCGGCATGTTGTAAAAGCCTGACGTTAAGTCCATCGTGCTGAAGAGACAGTTGCCTCCGAGCGCCGCCAGACAATCAGCTTGATGAGGAAGAGGGTGAGCATCCTTAAAGGTCCTCTTGTTCAGCCAGCGGAAGTCTGTGCAAATGCGAAGGTCTCCATTTTTCTTCCACACAAGCACCAATGGTGATGCATATTCACTGGTTGACTTTCTGATGATCTCCTTTTCCTCCATCACATCAAGAACCTGACGAAGCTTGTGGTACTGGCTAGTGGGCACTCTCCCGTATGGGAGCCTGAACGGTCTGCTGTCTGACAGGTGTATGCGGTGTACAAAGCCCTTCGCCTCCCCACAATCGAGATGGTGGCGCGAAAAGACATCCTCATACCGTAAAATAAGGTCGGCGAGTCTCCCCTTACAGTCCTTCGACACCTCACACGACTCAATGTCAACAGCACCGAGCCCAACCGAACTGAGCCCGGCCTGGGCAGAGCCGGCAGCAGCAGCAGGTGGCACAGCAGATTGGGGGCAGCTGACCAGATGGAGCTGTGAGCGATCAGCAACATCCATATCTTCAATGGCCACGCAGGAGTAGACATCAGCCAGCTTCGCATTACGTCTCAACAGCACTGGTTTGTCCGACGTATTGATCAGCTTCAGTGGAACCCACCGGTCTCCCCACAGCGGCGTGACAATCCCTGCGACCAAAACATTTCTGGGGGCAGAACGGGAAGATGTGGGCTCCGTCATAACAGTGCTTCCTGGGGAGAGAGTGGAGGTCTTGGGCAATTTTCCCCAGAGAAGATACTCACGGCCCGGCTCAAGGTAGGTGGCCGAATTGCACTTGACTGTGCCAACCTTGTCAGGAGCATCATCACCTTTCCAGGGGCACAGACCAGACAGCATAGACAAGAAATGTTCAACCTCTGGGTCTCTGACTGGGCAGGGGCCTGACACGGTCTTCCAGTATGACTCACACAGCTTAGACTGACGTAAGACGTGTTTGATCACATTAGTCCCCAGGATCAGCTCATCATGTTGCCCTGGGACAACAAGAGTGGGGACCACCATTTTACAGCCATACACTTCCATCTCCACTTCAACAGCACATTTTGGTTTAACACGAAGACCCCCACATCCCACGAGGACCACATTGACATCAAGCCGCCTTTGATCAGTTATTACCCCAGCCGCTCTCATCTTCATCTTGGCAACTTCACTGATGCTGCATGCCATAGAGCCACTGTCCAACATTCCTCCCATCACCATCGTCCCACCCAATCCCACTGGAGTGTAAAAAAGACTGTCACTATTGCCAATTCTGTGAATATTCTGATACACAACCTCAGCGTCACTACAAGAGTCTCTCACAGAGGTGTAGATTGTCTCAGCATCAGACATGTCATCAGTTTGGGAGTTTGTCATGAGACCTGTACTGCCCCCCTCCGAATACAGGTCGGCTAGTTTCCCTCAGACTGGGGCTGGGAAGAGGTATTAGCAGGGCAATCCAGTCTGACGTGGCCTGGGTTGAAGCAGGCGAAACAGAGTCTCTCAGACATGCAGTGTGAGATGGTGGTGTGGCTTGCGTCATTACACACTCTACAACTTGCTTCTCGGGGACGTCTGTCACGAATAGGACGCTGGAATCTCCCACCTCGGGTCGGGCGAGACGCATCGCGATGCTGCATTCTCTCCATCATATCCTGAAACATGTCGACCATACGAGCCAGAAGCCTCTCTTCCGATTGTTGGAGGTTCTGCGCCACAGCAGGTACAGAGGAGTAGTCCAGAGCATGGTGAGACTGACCTTGAGCTGGGGCGGCTGCAGGAGAGGGACAGGGAGGGAGACACACAGGATGCTGTGTCTGCAGAGGAGAGGGTGAGGGCTTCAGGTCATGATGCTGCTCAAACGCTGCCAGGCAAGGTGATGGCGGGCTAGGTCGTTCAGACGTGATGGATGCAATGTGACTCTTCAGCTCCGCAGCTCCACCAGACCTGCCACGAGCCCTCAACTCACTCTGATAATCATCAATCCTCAGCTGAACATCATGTGAGGTCCACTCGTGGATCGGCTTACACTTGAGAGTGTAGGATAACTCCTGGTCAGGACAGTGTTTGACAAACATGAGGGCTACCTCATCACTCATGTTCTCCGTCCTCTTGCCTTGTCTGTGCAGGCCCTCAAGAGCCAAATCTGCTGCTTTGTTCAGTCTTATCCAGTAGTCGACAGGGTTCTCCCTGTGTCTGGGCAGAGTGGCATAGAAATCTGCGAGTGGAAGACACGAGGGCGCTTCACTAAAATAGTGGAGAAGGACACTGTAAATCAGTTCAGGCTTCCGTTTCACATCAATAGTAGGATCACTACGTAAGGCAATCTTGACAACATCTTTGGCTTTCCCCATTAGATGGCTCATAATTTCTTCAGCTTGGTCATGTACAGGTACGTCTTGTTTTCTAAGATGAGTCCTGGTCAGGTCAATCCAGTCCTGGACTGAGTATTTGTCAGTTCCGTCACCCCTGAACGTCTGGAGTCCCTTATCAGGTTTAACATGAACAGTTACATGAGGGGTTTGAAGACCTTCTACATTGCTATGCACGTTCTGGGCGGGAGAGGATGTCTGAGAAATACCATTCGTATTCACAACACCAGCTGACAATAGCTTCGCAACAATAGATTCCCCAATCTGCGCACCTAATTGTCCCATGATGTCAGTGAGCTGGTGGATGGCATTATGTTCACTGTTGGGCGTGGAAGTATGAGGAACCGATCTCGCGGACCCACGAACAGGTGAACTATCTGGGCTCAGACCCAACCCTGCAACAGTACGACGTTCAGCCATGAACTGAGAATGGCCTACACCCCTATTAACAGAATCATTATCAAACCGAACACCCCTACCTCTTGACAGTGAAAAGGTGTTAAACTCATCCATTATAACTTCTTCTTCTACCAATCGTCAAAAGTACTTGCGTTGTGTGTATTTTTTTTTTCTTACTTCCCTTACTTTCCCAAGAAAAACAAAACAAACTCCAACTGTACTCCCAGGTTTACACATCCATTATAAATCTGACCACACAAAGACCCTGCTGAATGTCGACCAGGAGAGCAGCAGAGCATCCACGGCGATGAGCATCTAGCTGATCTGGAGATCCAAAGGGTCACGGCACCAGTGTAACGGATGTGCAGACTGGAGAGTTGCGTTTTTCACCTCTTTATTTTCTGCAGAAGACAGTAAACAAAGGTTTTTAAAGTCTTCTGGCTTTGTTGTCTCCTCACTCATACAACGTAGAACTGAGGGATAGTTCCGCTTCGCTCCTCAAACCCGGAAAATACGGCAAGAGATTAGAGACAAACTTAAATAAAATAATAATAAAATAAAATAACATTGAAATAAAATTCACAATATATATCAAAATAAACAAATAACAAGTAAAGTCCCCACATATGATTAAATGAATTTAATCATTTTCTTTGTTTCTTGTCTTTTTTTTTTAACTCTGTTACACCAACACATTATCAACCCCCCTTCCTGTGGCAAATCTGGAGATTGAAGTCATGCAGGAGCAGAGACCACCGCATCTACGGCTGGTTTGATTGCGCATCCTATCCAGGACCACGAGGGCATTATAGTCTGTAAAAACCTGACCCCAAATTAACATCAAGATGGGCATTGTCAGAAGGAGAGCCAAAGCTTCTTTCTTAACTTCCCAATATTGACTCTGTGTGCTTGCTTGCTTAGTTGTGGCATGTCCCTCTACTTCTATGTCATGGTGCAAAACTGACGTACGGTGGGGGTGGTCAGAAAACAATAGTGGGTGGCTCTCAATTAATTTAACAATATCATGACGGGCTGATGCAGGCAAATGGGACAAAAACGAGCTTAAGTTATTCATAATTTCAGAGTTTCCCAGGCGCGCCGAAGGAACACCGATTTTTTTTTTTTTTTTTTTTCAATGAGCCCTCCCTCTGCCAATGGGCACGGAGGGGGCGGAGGCTCAGGCGACACATTTTTCCGAGCAATGTAACGCCCGGTTCACACTGGACGGGGAAGCGCCACGAAGCGCCACGAAGCGCCGAGCGCTTCCATTCGGCGCCCATGTTAATCAATGTCGTAGTTCACACCAGACACGAACAGGCGCGTGGCTCCCCTCGCGGATCGCGCCATGCATTTAACGTCAGTTCACTGGACGTGGAAGCGAAGCGCCGCCGAGCGCTTCCATTCGGCGCCCACGTTAATCAATGTGGTGGTTGCGCGGCTCGCGGCATGCATTTGTTGTTTTGGCGTCTGCTCTATTTCGTGCGCGAGCCGCAAGCGATCCTCGTCAATAGTACAGGAAGTCGCTCAATAAAAAACGAGAAAATCCGGTGAATTTTCAAAATAAACTAATTTCAAAATAAAAACCGAATGACAAATTCGATCATATATCATATTTGTATGTTATGTTTGTCAGTACATTGTATCAGAGTGCGAGAGAGATTAAACACACACACACACACACACACACACACACACACACACACACAGAGGAAGACTTGATCAAAATACGTCTGTTTGATCCTAGAGATGCCGGTCAATGATCATTATGAAAGAGGTCTTGTCTTGAGATGGACACCTGAGTGCGAGTTTCTATTTATTGTCATCAGGACCCAGCCCCTTCACCCACCGGGAGGATCGGTACCCAAGGCAGGCCCGGGCACCCAGATGCCCCCCCCCCTACGGACCCAGTATGGCGCATCGCCGCAAGTGGCGAGGTCCCCATAGGCCCAGCCGGTCTCACACCCCAGGGGCACCGGACTGCACAGGGCCCATCCCACCGCGTACGATCCAGCGCCAGTCCCCAGACACAGGCACGGACCAGCCCTCCCACCAACAAGGGGGCCCCCAGACCAGAGCCAGGGACCCCCCCCCCCGGAGCACCACCCCCGGAGCACCACCCACCCAACCCCCGACCCCCCACCAACCCGCAAAGCAGCCGAATCGTGCGATCTGTATTTGTAAGCAACTCACTCCAATAGAACTGCACTCGTCCTTCTCTCACATTACATTGAATCACAATGACCAAACAACACAACAAAGACAATGATGCCACTGTGCTGCCACATCCAGACTCTGTGTAGGTCTGTAGGCCTCTTGGACCTTCATGTGAACCACTGCGTGTTGACTGGAGGTGAAACATGACTGACTGCTGTCCTCCTCCCTGGACAATGCAATCTCACTTTCAATCTCACAGCCACTAAAAAACCTGATTGTGATTGAGAGGTCCTCAGCAGCCAATCACTGTTGGGAGTCCAGCCTTCAAACACTCCTCCTGAATCCACAGTCACATCTGTGAGCATCTGGAACTTTGGCCCCGATCCTCCACACCACACAACTTGGGATGACAGCGCCACCTACCTGTATCCTTTCAGCAGCCAGTCCCATGTTCTGACCCGTTTCCACTGTGGCCTGTTGGCTCATCTGGTCCAAAGTCTGGATAAACAGTGTCCAGGTTCATGGAATGAGTCAGTGTGCCGCCGTCCTGTGATGTCATGATAGAGAATCACTCTATTTATACTAATGTGCAGAACCACTGGAGTGTGGAAGCAGACAGTTACCATAATCCAAATGAAAAAGCAACAGCAGAAATGCTTTTTCATTTTAAGAACGTGGCTGCATTATTTGACTCATAAAAAAAAAATCGTTAATAAATAATCCAAACTGCATTTTCATTTTCTTATTCATGACTGCTCATTCTTGTACTTAATTCAAATGAAGGAAAACACATTTGAGATTTAACTTTCAAAACATGCACCAGCAAAGAGTTACCAAAATTCAATATGAAATGTAAAATTCAAAAATGAAAAAGCAATAAAAGAATTAAACATTAGAATTTACACATAACAGGAGGCAAATGACACTTGGCGTCATACCGCCATACCCACAGCGGAGGTGGAAAGCTGCTGACATCACTTTCCTGTGCCGCGCGCTTACTTTGAGATTGCGATTTCGTTTTCGAGTTGTGGTAACTCTTGTGCAGGGCAGGACCACGAAAATTAAAAAGCAATGCCCTCAGTTTTCTTTTTGATTGTGTCATAAAAGGTGCGACACGAATAAGAAAATGAAAATGCATATAGGAATATTTATTAATGATTTTAATTATGAGTCAAATAATGCAGCTTTGTTCATAAAATGAAAAAGCATTCTGCTATTGCTTTTTCATTTTTGAATTTTACGTTTCATATTGAATTTTGGTAACTCTTTGCTGGTGCATGTTTTGAAAATTAAATCTCAAATGTGTTTTCCTTCATTTGAATTAAGTACAAGAATGAGCAGTCATGAATAAGAAAATGAAAATGCAGATTGAATGACCTATTAACCATTTTAATTATGAGTCAAATAATACAGCTTCGTTCTTAAAATGAAAAAGCATTTCTGTTATTATATTCTTATTTTAATTTGGATTATGGTAACTGCTTCCATATAAAACAAATACATCCATAAATATAAACAATGTGAGAATTGTTTCTTGCAAGAGCTGTACTTCAACCCATGACCATCGATAAAAGTGTACACATCTAATCGTAAACAATCTGCTGCAACCTGAATTTCCACTTCTGTGTCTATAAACCAGTCACAGCTTGACTGATGGCTCTGAAGAAGCAGTTTCCATCAGCCTCTACATTCTCATTTGTACACGGCGAACCTAATGGGCCATTGCAATCAGAAATTGGAAAACTCGCACGGTCCAAATGAATCTTCAAGTTTTTGCAAAGGTCTAAACAAACATCAACATCAAGGGGAGAGAAGTTACACTCTTCATTGGTCACAGCACTGACAAACTCTACGTCAGAATTATCCATGTCAAAGTGAGGAGTTTTGCTCTTCTGAAGTGACTCACTGTTGCCAGCTGGTGCTGGAATTTTAAACTGTGACCGGTTTTGCCTTGATGAAAAGAACCATGCAGAACCTTGGCTAATCTAATACCAGTGCCATGATCTGCCACTGCATCTTCACTAGTACTAACTGATGATGGATCACAAATCACATGTGCGAGGCGTAGAACGAGCGGAGCAGTCAGAGGCAACAGAAGAAGAAAGAAAAGCCTCCTTAGCTTAGTTGATCTTCTGTGTTGCCTCCTGGACGGTGCTGGCCTCCTCTGGCTTGGTGCTGGCAACCACGGGAGCCACAGGAACCACGGGCACAGCTCTGGTCATCTGTGGCGTCGCCTCCACCTGATTAAAAGAATAAAGATGTGATTTTATGCCAATAAACATAGAAAGGAAAACACTAGGCTTTACACGATCATGATTTTTGTGCCGATCACCGATCAGTGAGTTTAAATAAACCGATCACCGATCACCGATCCGATCACGTTAGGGGCAATAAATACTTGTTTCTGTACACCCCTTGCCTTCTCACGAGCACCGTCTAAAGTTGTTTGCTTTAGCATCCGTTTCAGAGTTTGCTTTTCTTTTTCTTTCTCCGAGTGTTTCTTAAACTCAACATGCTCCTCCGTGTGTATCTTTTCCAAGCGCCTGATTAAATTTGTGGTGTTGAAATTTTTTGCCAAAGTTCCCCCGCGAGGTACTGTAACGTTGCATATATTGCAGATTCAAAGAAACTTTATTGTCCGTCACATAGCGACAGTAATCAAAACAGGAAGAGGCACGAAGATGAAAATGAAGGTTTTTGAATCATGAACCATTAGCTCTCGGTGTTATGCCCCGGCCTAGGGGGAACCAGGACACAACATAAAGGCCCCCCCCTTCTCCCAGCTCTCAAATTAGACAAAGGTGCTTCGTCCACAGGATGGTTTTTATTAAACGTCACCATCATTGCACTGGCGTCAGGGAGGGCATGGCCAAAACAACAAACAAAATGGCTCTCTTATGGATCTTACCTATGAAGAAAACAATCAAATAAATGACAGTCAAACTAACCTCCTTAACTAAAACACAGGAGAAAAGGGTCACAACACAAATGGCTTCCCTCCCCTACGGGCTACGTGGACACAAAGGGAACTGAAATAGATTACAAAACAGAATTGATGGCTGAACACAGAATGCTGCTGCTGCGGCACATGGCCTCTGGTTGGGAGCTGGGAGAAGGACAAAGAGACCGAGGTGTTGAAGTCCTCCTCCTTAAATATTGGCACCAGCCAATCACCTTTCCGCACCTGGAACAAGCAAAAAAAAAGGGAACACAGGATCTACTGCGCCATCTAGTGCCCAAACGGACACACAGCAGACAAAAGGAACTGACAACAATGTAAACCCAAATTTATACATTTACATAACCCTCGGATACAAACAAATAAACATGTTGATGCTGTGAAACTACTTTGGAGGAAATGAGACAGATTAAAAAAGTTTCAACACGACCATGACGTCATTGATCGGTGATTCTTGACATGACGCCCGATCATGAACGTTTCTAAAAATGCCAAATATCGTCCGATCCGATACAGTCGATAAGATCGGTGTAAAGCCTAGAAAACACACACAGGTGATGAAGTGGAAATGAATAAGTACAAACCTGCTGCACTGCTGTGACATTGCTGGAGGCAGACTCAGTCATGTGGACAGTTGAACGTGTTGCCCACACCTGCAAATACAAGGACACAAAGTAACGTTTAAAGAACTGCATTTATTGTCCTATCACAAAGATGCACACAATGAAATACACATATCCCAAATACCAACATGTCTGTGTTTGTTTGTTTGGTTTGGTTTTTGAGGCAACGCGTGCTGATCGACGTCTCAGGCTGGACATCTGGAAGAACATAAAGAAATTAATTCCTAAACAAAGTAACACACTAATTAAACTGTACATGTACTGTACATATGTGATCTTGTGTTGATAATAGGGGTGGGGCGATACGGCTAACCCACGATTCGATACTGTGACGATATTTGGCCCACGATAATGACAACATCACGACACACGATATCTTCGATATCTTCGAAATTTTGCAGACGATATGTGACTGAAAAAGAAAAAAATACCCATAAAAAGGAAAATGCCTGTGATCTTGCATTTATTCCAAAACTTTGTATAATGTACAAACAAACGTGCACTGCACAAGCAAACATATTAAAGTGCATGAACATTAATAACTTTCATGTAAACAAGGACAGTGCTTTCTGGTAATGTAAAGTCAGTAGCAACTTGTCTTATCTCAACTTGGGGACTTGGGATATACAAACCGACGGGAAGATGAAAGAGGGGAAAAAATCCTTTCACTGCCACGATTCTGAAAATCAACAAAAAATGATGCAGACAAAATAGATAAATAAATAACCGCGTCCCCGAAATATACGGTACAAAGTGAAGTGCGTCCCCCATCAGTTCATTACGGGACAGGCTTTTTTATTTGCAAATATGGGACAATCGCGTATTTTATGGGAGGGTTGGCAACCCTATCTAGACCACAGATGGAAATTAAATGAGGTTTTGTCATTTTCCATAAAAAACGGGACAAATTGTGTCCCGGGAGAGATTTTATCTTTGCCGGGACAGGTGGACAGGTGGTGTTTGGAAATAAATATTGATATTTGCCGTCAGTGTATCGATTATTTATTGCGACAGAAAGGACAACAATATATTGCAATATTGATTTTCTTTTTTCACCCCTAGTTGATAAGTGTATGAATAATTGTGTGAATGTTACCGTGGCAGCTGGGGAAACCCTGCCAGATGACTCCACGACGGTCTCCATGTGGTCCAGCAGCACAGCCTCACTGAACCACACGGGATTGGACGGGATGTCTGTGTGAAATGCAGTCTCAACAGCTGTTGGTACCGTCAAAAAAAAAAGAGGAGAGGAAATCAGAGTCAACTTAGGATAAGTGTTCATTTTTAAAATAAAAAGTTGCACAGTTTGACAAATACATGATTGGGGGGGGGGGGGAAAGAGGGATGAACAGGTTACCTCAACCTCCTGTCCAACAAGAGTCCATTCAGGAGCGGGTCCATACACTGGCATGTAGACAGGACCTGTCACAACCACTCTGGGAGACACCCTGGGCGATGACTGGTTGTGGCACAACACCCCTGGCCTAGGTGAAGGGGGTGCGAGCTGATGGAGCATGCAGCACGCAGACGCTCCACCAAAATCAGTCCTGAGGTGCACCTAAACAGAAAACAACATGTTAACACATATTTGTCATATCAAATGAAGAGCAAGTAAGGCTGAAGAAGGCAAAACTTACACCATCATAACACCACCATGTACAGCTGACGAAGGGGGAGGTGATCGGCCATATACACAAATGTTAAACCTGGAAGAAGTGTCACATAATCAATTATGTAATCACACAATTCTATGAAATATCTGTTAGCACAGTGTCACTGAAGAGAAAAAAATACAACAAAAATATGTATTTTACACACCCATGCGTGCAGCAACACGATGATATACTTGACGTAGCGCTGTTTGTAGTTCTGGCTTGACAGTCAGGCGAGGTGGAAAGTCAAGCACAAACACCTACAAATTAGTTGTATAAAAAAAAACCCAAACAAACATAAAAATGCAAAATAAATTCATGAATATTCTTGTTATTGAACTATGGATCATGGAATTACTTGATATTGATAAAACAAAGTGGCGATGACATTCATGTGTTCAAATTTGTTTGTCACAGCAGATAAACAAACCTTGGGCCAGCGGTCCAACACAGTTGCCAGTAGCGCAGCAAAATCCTGGGCGGAGTCTGTTACAAGCCCGTGTTCAAGGTTGTTGCCCGGGGCGAGAACACAAAACCATCCACAAGTGGACAGAGATGTGAGTCTCCCACCACCAGAACAAAAACATAAAGAAACTCGTGGCTTGACAAAATCACGACCCATACCTTCTTGTCTGGTTGCTGGGCCTTAAGAACGAACTTGCACTGTTTTGTCAGTCAGGAGCAAAACGGGCCATCTTCGCACCCAGGTCGCTGACCAGTACCGCGCCCTGTGTAAATTGACAAAAAAGAAAAATCTAAATATGTTTTTGTAAGATTTATTTGGAATACAACATAACAACACAGGCAGAACATGAAATCATGAACGTGGAAGTACTCACGACGTTCAAAGTCCTTCCGAGGTGGAAAAGGTGTCCAATCCTGTTTTTGCTCCAGGCGTCGTTTCATGGCCAGAGAGCGACGGAATGCCTTGGTGTTCGGCATCTGAACAATGAAATGAAAGATTGTGTCATTTTCAATGAAGGACAATGATAACACAAGTTTACAGAAAAAAGTGATGTTTTCTCACACACGACATCAAAACACAGAAAGGTTTCTGTACCTTTGCAGCTGGAGACGATGAGCTTAAATCAATAAAGCAAAAGAAAATGTGTATGTGTACTCTTGGACCCTAACCCTAATGCCATACAAGTCTATGGGGTGAAATTTCAACTTTGTCCTACAGATATGGGGCCACTTGCTTTTTCATCAGGAGCCCCCAAGAACCACCCATGCCAAATTTGGGGCTTCTAGTACTTGAGGAACCCCGAAACCCTAACCCTAATTTCAGCTAACCCTAACCCTAACCCTAACCCTAGTTTCAGCCTTATTGTTAACCCTAATTCAATGCAAGTCTATGGGGTGAATTTTCAACTTTGTCCTAGAGACATGGGGCCACTTGCTTTTTCATCAGGAGCCCCCAAGAAGCGCCCACGCCAAATATGGGGCTTCTAGTACTTGAGGAACCCCGAAACCCTAACCCTAATTTCAGCTAACCCTAACCCTAGTTTCAGCCTTATTGTTAACCCTAATTCAATGCAAGTCTATGGGGTGAATTTTCAACTTTGTCCTAGAGACATGGGGCCACTTGCTTTTTCATCAGGAGCCCCCAAGAAGCGCCCACGCTAGATTTGGGGCTTCTAGCCAATGAGGAAAAATTTGGAGCAGACACGAAAGGGTTACAGCTGAGAAGGCACTTAAGATCCTCAAAGGACTGTTGGCACTAACTAGACCAAACAAATGGTTTCAATGGACTGGTTAATTCTTCTCTCGTGGCCGGCAGCTCCACTGCCTTGGTGCTGGAGATGCCCGCTCAGGGGCGCCGCCAGGAATTTTGGGCCCCCTGAAAAAAAACAAAAACAAATGGGCCTCCTTTGCGCAGCGCTTGACAAAAGCTTCACATCACTCAAAAAATACAGTATAGTTCAATAATAGTGCTTGAGTCCATCTTGACAGTGTCAATGTATTTTTATTGTGAATTCTCCACAAAGCAAACTCTTAACATTTATGAATGATTCATGAAAAAACACTTGATGTCTCTCGGACAAAGTTGAGCTTTGACCTTCATAGACTTGCACTGCATTAGGGTTTAGCGATAAGGCTGGAATTAGAGTGAGGGTTTTGGGGTTCCTCATGGGCTAGAAGCCCCAAATTTGGTGTGGGTGTGTCCAGGAGGATCCTGATGAACCTGAAAGTAGCCCCATGTCCCTTAGGACAAAGTTGACCTTTGACCCTCATAGACTTGTATGGCATTAGGGTTATCGATAAGCGATACAAACCTGGTGAGTTTAAGACTTAGTGACTCTACGTACATGAATATATGGGGTACCCCGTCCTTACCTTGTTCCAACCTTCCCTCCACAAACCTGGCTGTCCAGTGCAGAAGTCAAAGTGAGAGAGAGAACAAAGAAGGAGGAGGGCCTGTGACGCCGCTGCTGATTGGCTTGTTGGTCGGTTGAATGAGCCAATTCTAGAGCTCCCCTCGGTGTCCACACACTGCAAAATATATCTAAGAAATAGACACTTAATTTGAGAAAGAACAGGCTAGAAACAGGTCAAATTATCTGCCAATGCAGTAAGATATTTAGACTTGGTAAGATTTCTTAAAATAAGACGATATATCTAGGCATTTGAAGAATGGAAAAACTCTTGAAATAAACAGTAAAGCACTCATTCCAAGGACTGTACTAAGTCAAATAAACTTTATACTAGCTTCTCAATTCTTTTTTCACGTTTGCTTCTTTCTTAATTTGAATGAAAAGATCTTAAAACCAGACCTACTAACAGTGCAATTCTTCTTAATTTAAGTGTTCACAATATTAGCTTTTTTTTCTCAAAATGAGACAAAGCATCCACCCCCCCTACGCCCATTCCCCCCCCAAAAAAAATAATTCAGCAAACAGAATTAATATTGTCAACAACTATTTATTCACTTAAATTGCTGACAGTGCCTTCACTGCCTTGTAATAAAAATGTCACTAAGGCATTGCATCTTAAAACAATCTCAAGCAATCATTTCTAGAACGCAAGTAACAATTGTTACAATATTCACCGTCATCATTATTGAATATTGATTCAGATTCCCTGACACTCAGTTACACAAAAAAAAACAAAAAAACAGCATGGGGACTGCATATAGTGTTGATATACACTGATAACATGTTTGTTCCAACAGACTCCACCCACCCTCAAGTTACAACTACCAGGAGAGTGTATCACTACCTATGCCTAGTACACAGCTATACTCCCCAATAAAATCTTTCCATTCTGCCATGGTCTTTTTTGGATGAGGCTGTGGTGTCTCACTCATGGATAGTGTCCTGTAGCACTTCTATCTGAATGACAGAGAGAAGGGTTGCCACACACTTTTGGATATGTGAGGTGCAGTGCGTAGTAGTAATCCATCAGATGAAGCAGACCGTCACTCAAGTCTTCCTTGGCAAGCGTGGTGGCGGGAGTGGCTCCAAGACAGATGAGACAGCGGGTCCCATCAAACAGCAACACAGGAGTGCAGAAAGACCTCTTCTGCGAGTACATTGTGGGATCTTCTGTTGGCTAAAGAAAAAGAAGAAGGAAACGCCACATCCATGCATGGAACTATGAAGTGTTGAATGTGAGAAAATGCGAACAAACTTTCACCTGAATGACATGAAGCAGTGCCTCACTGGCATGTCCCAGCTTCTTCGGTGGTGGACTTGGTGAAGGAAAGAGTGTGGGGAGTGGCCTGAGCAGCGCGATGGAATATTCCACTGGAATAGAACAAATCAACTTTGAGTTCAAAGTTAGTCTTCCTAAAAATGAGTCTTATTAGGTTTGTGTTGATCACAAAAAAAATCTTATTTTTTCAGCATGAAGAGTATTACCATTCTGCATCTA
Organism: Nelusetta ayraudi; assembly: GCF_046127955.1. Lineage (NCBI taxonomy): Eukaryota > Metazoa > Chordata > Actinopteri > Tetraodontiformes > Monacanthidae > Nelusetta > Nelusetta ayraudi. The sequence continues at coordinate 469,375 of NW_027466185.1, forward strand.
TTCATTCAGCGCAACATAAACCATCCTATGTCCAAGGAAACAGCTACACAGTCAATTAGAGACACAGCAAAATGACTCACCTACATCCAGCGTTATGCGTGGCTTCATCACTTCATTTTTTTTCCAAACACCATAAAATTACACATTGGTGCAGAAGTCTTCCCATCTCTTTTTTTAGTTCATCAATGAATTTTCTGTTGCCCTTATCCAGAATGCGCCGCAGCTCATTCATCGCCTATAATGCAAGTCAGTGTTAAAATCTGCAAAAATGCTTGCTTTTCATCATAAACCAAAACAAGTTAATCACTTACACGATAAAGATCCTTGACACATGAATATGCATCCAGGATCTTTGTTGGCCTTGTCCTGTTCTTTCAGAACATCACTATCATTGAAGGATCTTCTTGCTTGAAACTGCAGGTCAAGAATTTGGGAGACAGCATCTTGGTTGGGTTTTGGTTTCTTGTACAGCTCCTGCAGGGTCTGATAATGTCTGGCCTGTGCTGTCAGACCATCTTTGGCTGATGAAATGGAGGAGACAAATCAGTAAATCAGTCAAATGGATGCAGAATGAAGACACAGTTCCTGGCTTCATTCGGTGCAGTCTTGTCTGGTACGGTGGAATTCTCAGCCGAGAGGAAACCAGATCCAAAACATTATGAACAAGAGAGAAACAATAGACCCAATTAGGAAAAAAAAAAAAAAAAAAAAAGTGTTATGCTCGATGTTTTCAGAGCAAAGTAGGTAACCAATCACATCTACACTAATAAGGGCCCAAATCCGTTTCCTCCTGAGAAAGTGTTCTGGTCCAGGAAAAAGGTCTCTCAAATCATCACGACTGAGGGTGTGGAGCAAGACTTCATCGATGTTGGCAGCTATAAAGACAGTCCAATCATTAACAAACCTTTTACACTTAACAACTCATACATTTTTTCACTAATGAATTTAATTCAACTTGACAAGTCAAACCAAGTTTGTTTTGTGCCAATTTCTGTTATCAGAATTAATTGTAAATGCAATTCAGTTTAGACATTTTGTCTCAAATTTGTAAAATACTTCTTTTTGAAATCAGTGTCAGCATACAGTTATTTTAATTACTTAGCGGACCAATCAAAGTCATGGAAATTTTTTCATACCTACACATGACATACCATTTAAAATTGATACTGTGACATCATCCAGCTCATCCATTATTGGCCCCGGTTTGGATGTCCATTTCATTTCTCCTCAATCTGGCAGGGAAAAAAAAATCATCATATTAAGGTCACAATTAGGACAAGCTAGCCTTCCGACTCAAGATCCGTTTTTTTACAATGCCCATCTGCCATGGATCCCAAAGTTCCCATGCAATTAAAAGTTGTGACACCTTATCTGAATGATAACCCTAGACAGCTCAATGGATTGCTAGTCATACAGACAACAATCAAAATTGGAGTGAAACTTGTAACCACAATGCCTGCAACATGGTGGTACTTATGGTAATAATCATCAAATACCAGTGTTCTTTGTGACAAAATGACAACATCTGATAGGATTGTGCCACCTTGAACTGCAATCAACTTAAATATTGATAAAAACAAGCAAATTGTACCTAAACTACATCTTCAATCAATCCAATTTGAGCACCCTCTACCCCATAAACTGAAGATACTGCAATACAAACTTGGTAGTACAGTATTTCGTCATGCCACATATAACTAGGAATACTAATTGCTTGTTCACATGACTAGAATTGCAGTACATCAATCCAATACAAAATACACACTTGTCATCAAGCTCATAAATCCATCGAGTCGAGATGAGCACGTGCAAGGAGTCGGACTCCGTGAGTTCACGTAAACAGAGCATTGCGTTTGCGTAAATTATGCACGGCTATCGAGCTAGAAGCCGAGTCCGATTTGGTGCACACAACCACACTATAATGCCTCTCAATGTCCTAACCCATGCCACGCAACAAACGTGAAGAACCGATTTGAGTTTCTCACGGGACCAGCAGTGAAGTCACAACCGTCGCCCCAAATGAAATGTCGCAGCAGGAGCCTGAGGATTTTCTGAGTCAACATGCTGATCAACAGGTAACGTAATGTTGGCTTCCTTGACGACATTAGACAACTCCCTGTTTATATTTTATCCATATTTTAGTACAAAGCCTCCTTGTTTTATGATCTTTGACTTGTTCGGTTTTTGTTTTGACATTATGCTGTTAGTGTTTATTTCAAATTAACAAGAAGTACCGGTACAGATAGTAGGAACTTAATATAACACTTGCGTCAAACAAAGAATAACTAACTGTACATATCATGTCTACAGGAAGGAGCTGGTACATTAAGTGAGAATATTCAAGAATATTAAGAGAAGATATACTCAAGGTTGTCCTGAGGTCAACTGTACCAACCATTGACAGAGCTTATGGAGCAATTTGATGTTATTGTACAGTAAAAATGGAATATTGGAGCTGTCGCAAAACAAAACAAAAAGCCAACTTTAAGGCTTATTATCTCCAAAATGATACAGTAATCAATCACATTTAGAAATCAAATGTTTCTAAATGTCAAGTCAGTAATGTCAAGTCAGTGCTTGATGTGTCATCAGCAGGCGTCGGCGTCAGTAATGGGGCATCGGCGGGTTTCGGGCAGAATCGCCAGGCGTTGGGAAGCGTCGGCGGGTGTCGGGGGCTGGTGGCCAGGTGGCGGACGTCACGGCAGGCAGTGGCCAGGTGGGCTCAGTCCCGCAAACGCTGCTTACAGCTTTAATTTTGTATTGCTTTGATAACATTGTTTAAGTTGAGTTTAAATTTACACTATTTTTTTTTTTCTTAGCTGCTAATTGTTCAAAAATGCTGATGTTAAAAGTGTGTTTGCACAGTAAATGTTATGGCACTTTAATTCATATGGCAGTACATTTAAAATAACTGGCCGTCAAGTTCCAGGAACTGACAAACTGCACTGAGTTGAGTGAGATTCTCCAAAGGAACTCCAGTATAAATGTGGACTTTACATTCTAGTCCCATGTGAAGAAAAACCCAAAAGTGAACGTTTTTGTACCTCACCCTTTCTAACTGGGACATTTGCAAGGGAACGCAGACTGGTTATGCTGCTCCCTGATAAAAGAAAAATGTTTCTGCTGTTACCTCAGAAATTGCCTGTTATTATTGTGGCTCAGGATTTTGGAGGTAGATTTTTTTTTATTTTTCATAAGGAACAGGATAACAGTAATGCCCTGGCATTGGCAATAAGCTTTAATTTTGTATTTGCATTTTTTTTTAACTTTAGATTTACATTAAAAATGTTTCTGTGTAAAGTGCTGATGTTAACTGTTTGCACAATAAATGTTATGGTGCTTTCGTTTATATGGCAGAACATTTAAATTAAAGTGTATGAAAGACTTCTTTTAAATTCATTATTGGCTTTTGCGTATACGACGTGATTAATCGTGACTGATCAGGTAAATCATGCGATTAATTGCGATTAAAATTTTTAATCGTTGCCCAGCCCCAGTAAAAACATTTTTCTGGTGCCAGCATTTCGTGAGGCAGAAGTTGATTCATACTTCAGTGCCTTGGAGCGAATAGCTTCGCCACTCAACTGGCCAAGAGACATGTGGCCTGTCCTTCTCCAATGCAAGCGGGTGGGAAAAGCACAGGAGTTGGTGTCTGCTCTTTTCTTAGAAGACAGCCTGCAATATGATGTTGTAAAGGAAGCAATTTTTCCTGCTTATGAGCTTGTTCCTGAGCCCTACTGGCAAAAATAGGAACCATAGAAAATCTAGTGGTCAAACCTTTGTCGAGTTTGCATGGGAGAAAAGCAACCTCTTTGATAAATGGTGTGCAGCTAATGATGTCAAAAATGACTTTGAGTCACTCCGTGAGCTCGTTCTTTTAGAAGATTTTAAAGACTCTTTGCCAGAGAAGGTGGTAATGTTCTTGAATGAACAGAAAGTGTCGTCATTGTCCAAGGCTGCTGTCCTCGCAGATGAGTTTGTGTTGACCCACAAAAATGTCATCTCATCTTCCCCCCCGATCGGACACGCCTTCTGCTTCTCGTCCCACAAGAGCCGAGTCTAGCCACCTCCCCCTTGAAAAGGCTAGAGGGAAGGGACTTCTGGTTTGGCCATAAAGCGGTAGACTGCGCGACACCAGGGCTCTCGACCATCCAGGGTAAAAACTCCCCGAAAACTTGAATAACTATTGTCAGATATCATATTAACTACAAAGTGATCAGGGGAACGTTGGAATGGGAAGGAAAACTCCATTCAACCAAAACAGAAACACGGTAACAGACAATATGGCGGAACTACCAGCTTGCTCTGAAACAGAGGGAGATGGCGAAACGAACTCCTCGTGACTAACGACGCGAAAAAGGGCTCGGACATAGAAATTATTAGCAAGGAGATACGGGATTTAAAAATGGAATCAAAAGAAGTCCTTCGCACGTTTGGAGAAACACTGAGGAACGACGTGGAAAAAGACTTGGACGACTTCAAAGACGAAATAAATCAACAACTTGCGAAAGTCATCACCGAACAGGAGCTCCGAACCAGCAAGATCAACGAGGCTGAGTCGCGGATTGAAAAGCTAGAACGTTGGGCACAGGAAGCTAATGACACTCTGGTCATATCACTGAGAGAACAAAAAGCTCTTCAGGACAAGTTAACTGACCTGGAGTCCAGGCCGAGGAGAAACAACCTACGTATCTATGGAGTCACTGAAGGAGAGGAGGGAGAATCTGTGGCCAAGTTTGTGGAAGACCTGCTGAAAAGCGAACTGCACCTGCCAGCAGATTTTAATTTCCAAATTCAGAGAGCACACCGCTCATTTGCACAGAAGCCAGCGGACGGTGCCCAACCGAGACCCATCATTGTTAACTTTCTGGAATTTACTACCAAAGAGAGGGTCCTGAGAGAGCTATGGACAAAGAAAATAGAACTGGGGAATAAAGTACCGTCATTCCATCACGATTACGCGACAGAGAGGGTCCAAAAGAGAAAGGAGTACAACACTGCTAAAAGAATCCTGAAGGAGAAGGGCATCCGGTTCCAGACGCCATTCACCAAGATGAGGACCCACTGGGATACGGGAACTCGAACCTACAACAGCGCAGAGGAGGTAAAGGAGGAATTGGCGAGACGCGGCCTGGCGTAGAAGACGGCGGTGGCGACGGGTGCGGAGGGGCCTGCGGCACTCGGTGCCCCGCACTACGACGGAGTGGCAGTGCAAGGAGGGATCCTGGAGGGGCTACGCATCAGCAGCGACACGAGCCAGAGAAAAGCTACAAGAGTTTCAAAGATTCTTTGATTAAATTCAGAGAATAAAGGGAAGAAAGCTGGTAGGGGTGTTCTAGTATGACCGGTGTTTTTAGTTGACAAATTATTAAAATTGAATTCCCATGTTAATAGAAAAGAGACTGTGGGAAGTCCGGGTTGCTCCTTTTTTTCTAACGTTGGACTCATTTAGAACGACTAAAATACTCATTGCAGGTTCAAGTGTCATTTCTAAGTTAGGTTAGATTTTTGACTGCCTTCACGCGGGCCGGACAGAGACACGCCGTAATTTGGCCATGCCTGATCTACATGAAACACATCTCTCTCAGCAAGAGCTAAATCAACATGATTTAAAAGCTAAACTCGACACAACTAATGGCAACAGGAGTCAGACCCGCCTGTCGAAACTTGTCAACGTCTCTCTAGCCGAACTCGGGATGTTTGATGTTTGGAGGGACCTCCACCCGTTACAGAGGACTATTTTTTTAATTAACATTACAGACAGATAAAGAATAGAGGAATGTAAAATAGGAACGACTGACTTGTACTGACACAGTATTAATTACCTTATTATTTGTCTAAATAAGAGGAAGAAAAACACACTTTGGAGATTAAATATGGGTATGCTAAATAATCCAAAAACACTGGAGGAGGTTAAGAAAGAGATTAAATGCTCTATGGAGGAGAACATAGATAGTCCAGTAGACACTTCCATACTGTGGGACACAATTAAAGCTGTGATGAGAGGGAGGTTAATCGCGAGGGCAGCCTATCAAAAAAAGACTAGATGTGGCGAGGGGGAGGGTCTGGCGGAGGTGGAGACAATTCAGATGCTGGGTATAAAGGAAAATTGGGGGGGGGGGGGGGGGGTTGCCTGAAAATGCCACCTGGGGAGTTGCAGGAAGAGCTTAATCGGACTTTGCAATAATTCGGTTTTCTCGTCCAATCGGAGTTCTCACCTTGTCCCCCTATACATGCAGCTGAGAAATTTGAATTACTGACGGGAACGTGTCCTCCTCCCAACAGTAGGGGGTGGAGTGAGCCTTTTCAGCTGGTCAGCTGCTTTCGGTTGACATATTACATCATTATGATATAGAATGATAGTTCATAATGTACGTGTTACTTACTTTGCAGATAAGCTGTACCCTATTTCTTGTGCTCATGGTTATCTGAAAAGATAACCATGAGACAAGAACGTTGTTTGCTGTTGGAGGGCTACAACAACACAATGTCTTCGATGCTACGCTTTGTGCCGTCGCCACGGACCCCAAACTCTCGTTCTTGTTGGATGTGGGTTCTGCGCAGACTGGTGGGAGAGTTTGTGTACAGGTTTTGCAAAGGAACGGTATCTTCAGTTATACACACGCTCATTAAAGTGCCGACCGTGGAGGAAGCTTGTGCCGCTGCACGCCGTTTCCAGCAGAATAACAGCGAAATTATCGAAATAAAAACAAATCAGAAAAACATCTCTTTGCTGTGCTTTTATTTACAAAGTTTTAATTCTTCTAACTTACAAAAAATGTGAACGAAAAGGTAGAAATATAGATACGAAGGAATACGTATTTGTTCAGGGGTGCGTAAAGCCAGAGCCCTGCTGGTTGTTTCACGCCGTCTGTTTTGTTAGACGACGTAGTTGTGCGGTGGCGCGTGCGCACTTACGTTGTCCAGTTAATAGTCCGACTAAGGCGTATACATGGCCGAGAAATTAGAATTCCAATCGCATTATCTGGGTGTCTCAATCGGAGTTCTCCGATTCCAATCGGAGTTCTCAAACTCCGATCATAATCGGACTAAGGCAATAATTCAAATTTCTCTAGTACCATGTAAACGCACTGAGGGACGCAAAGATTGCACTCCGGCGCAGGTGTGATTGATGACGCGAAGGTGGGGGCAAACCCACCTGCCACATAGTTAATGAATTCAATTAATTAATTAAAGTGCTTTTTGAACCTTTGGCCGCTCCGTAGATTGTGGAAACGGGAAATGAATTGACTCACAGCACACAGTCACACGCTTGCAGCCGGCTTGTAAGCACAACAAAAAAAAGAAAAAGACACTGAGCGTAGATGAGCACTAGGAAGGACTAACATGGATAAGGCGTCAATTGTAAATGGAAAGTTCCACTTCAAAACCCTGCCAGATGGCAGTCTTGACAGGACAAAAGTGATATGCATTTACTGTAAAGCTGTATTTAGTTTCCACCGGAGTACGAGCAGTCTTACGTTTCACTTGTCTGCGAAGCATACAGCTGACGCGGAGAGCCCTCCGCCCCCTTCTGAGGTAAAGCAAACCACGTTGGATGGTGTGGCACGGAGACCACTGGCCGCGTCCACCACACACCAACTTTCAACAGCGGGGGCTAAATGGGTGTGGCTACGGCTTGCAGGCCAATTAATGTGGTGGAGGACGAGGGTCTGCGCAATATCATATTATTATACTGACTATGGATGAATATGACACTGACTGGATGATTATGGCACTGACTGTGGATTACTATGGATGCTGAACAGCTGTTATAGGCTATACTGCCTAACTGCACTATATCAGTTGAGTCCTGTACTGTATTGCACTGCCCCCTGTTTAATGCACACTTTATTTATTGTTTTGATTTCATTTAATTTATTTTGTGCATCACAGTTTGATGCAATGCATAAGTGTCATCCTTTTGTCTTAATGGCTGCTGAAAAAAGGGGATGAATAGTTCAAGTTGGAGTTGAAAAGTAAAATAGAGAAATTTTGGTAGTACTAGTAATCATTACTTTGTAATGTTACAGTTATGCCCATCTGTTATCTTTGTTGGGCTTGACTTTATGATTATTTTTCTTACCCTGTGCATCTTTTGTTTTGTTAGTCGTACTTGTCATTGCTCCAACACGAATAAACATGCTGCATCCCACTAGATGGCGCATTTGCCTTATTTACAAGCACCATGGTCATCGGAAGCTGATTGCTGACACTCTCAGCAGCGTGCATCTACTAAGGTCTACGAAGATTCCACAATCTATTACACCTCGTGAGCAAAACAGGCTACAGGTAAAATTAAACATCTTCAGTTGAGCAACTCAGGCAAGTTAAACTGATTTAAAAACAAACAAACACTATAATACTAGGAAAAGAATCCTCTATATGTCAATAAATACAACAGATTGAGTATTCATTTAAAAAAAAAATGCTTACTTTAAATAAGAAAATCCAACAAACCAACAAGTGCAACACTAAAAAGCAAACCAACAATCAAAATAATGCTTAATTGCCTTAGTTTCGTCCCACACTTATCAGCTTAGCTACTAAGAATAACACACATTATTCACCTGGACAGAAGGAGGTTCTGAGGAACGTGTTGGTCCTGGAGCTTCCTGGTCAGGATGTTCGGGAGATCCCTCTGGCTCAATGTCTGGAGCGCCAACATATTTTAGAATTGCTCCTGCAGAGACAAAGCTCATTAGATCATCAAGCAAAACAGATCAGAAGCGCATTTTCCTATTTTATTATTACAGTGATGTTGCAGTAATATAGGAAAATTAAAAATTCATTTGTTTTTAAATTAAACATTATGGTTGCAGTGTCCCTTTAAAGCTTTTACCCAATTACAAAACTGTCATTTTTAAGAGTTTTTGGCATTACTTTACACACTGTACTAGTTAAAGTAATAAAACTAAGATAAATGACCCACTGCCACAACAGTCTAAAATAGTCAACACCATGCCAAATAAAGTATTTCCATAAAATATTTCTTTGAATTCTAAAACAGTAGCACATTTCTAATTAAGGGCCTACAAAATACAAACTAAGCTTAGTAAATTCATCCTAAGTTAAGGCTAAAATAACATTAAGAGTCAAATATGTGAGAGACAACTTCCACTGAACAATAACAGGGGACTGACTACAACAACAACTACAACATGCCCTCCCTCCCGCCCTCCCTGTTAGAATGTGAATAAACGGGTGTGGAGTCAATCAGTCATTCCCATGGCAGGATAGGCCAACATGGCAGGATATGGTCAACTTTCATAAAACAAACAAAAACGCTGATTCATGACGAACAAATATTAGCCAGCCAGCTCACATTTATCAGACGCTAGCTAGCTAGCTGGCTAGCAGGACAAATAAACTTGGGGGGGGGGACAACAGCGTTTCACCTCCACCTCTCCAGCCCACATCACAAACAAATAACTTACCTTTCCCCTTTGCAAGTTTTTCTTGATCAGTTTTCTTTTCCTTCCGTTTTTCCGCACCGCTGGGATAACTCCTTTTTGATGCCAATATGGTGTCTGTTTGTTTTTAATCCCCTTGCTAACGGGAACGAATGGTAGCTGTCAATCATTCACGTCATACCTGTGCGTCGCCGGCCCGCTCCGTCACAACCTGCGTGACAGTGCGGCAAGCCCCCAGAGTCCAAGATGGCGTCCCATTCCTTTCAATGAAGTTGCTCACCCAGCGCATGGCTCCCAAAAACTTTTTGACTTCCGCATTGATGGGATAATAGAGCATGCGCAGTTGTGTCAGTGTGGAGACCGTCACTGACAGACGTGCGCGCTCACAAACCGTACAAAATTCAACATGGAAATTAATGTATTTTTTTTACGGAACAACTGACGATTGTTGTTTGGAAATTTTATGAATAATAATGATGATAATGATGATCATGATCATGATTATTATTATTATTAGTAGTAGTAGTAGTAGTAGTATTAATATTATTATTATTATTATTATCATATTAATAAAATAGTATTATTATAATAATATACTATTATTTGTGTATTAAACAAGTGAGCAATGTGACACTGAATAATAAATGATAATTCTTTGAAGCAACTCTCTTTGGAAAGCAGACAAAGTAATGAAATGATTGGTCTATTTATTTCATCAGAACTAAAAAAATAAAAAACAAAAACTCAACGATCTTGAAAGTTCCTCCCTTTCTCTTGCACCTGTCGATGTGTGTAGCTAACACAAATTTGCAAATATTTTGTCGTCCTCATGGAATTAAACAGCACACCATGTTAATTTATCAGCGAGTGCTCTCTCTTTTCATGCAATTCATCACGCTTAACATGTAATGCTGAATCATGAAAGCTATGGAGCAAAAAATAATAATTACATAAACCACGAGTGAAATAAAATGTGTCATTCATTCAATAAAGATTTCATTCATTCATCTTCTATACCCGCTTATTCCTATTCAGGGTCACGGGGGTCTGCTGGAGCCTATCCCAGCTGTCTTAGGGCGAAGGCAGGGTGACACCCTGGACAAGTTGCCAGTTCATCGCAGGGCCACATAGAGACAAACAACCATTCACACTCACATGCACACCTACAGACAATTTAGAACGTTCAATTGACCTCACGTGCATGTTTTTGGAGTGTGGGAGGAAGCCGGAGAACCCGGAGAGAACCCACGCAGACACAGGGAGAACATGCAAACTCCACACAGAAAGGTCCCAGGTCCAGGCCCCGGAATCGAACCCACGACCTTCTTGCTGTGAGGCGGCAGCGCTAACCACTGCACCACCGACTATTTTATTGCTTAGTTGAAAATGCCATTTTATTTCATTTAACAAAGCATATCATTATTTCATCATGCATTTAATTGTTTTGTGGTCCTGTGTTTTAGTGCTTCATAATTGTATTCTGTTGTCAAATTTGCCCATCAAAGTCAGATTAGTAATCCTGTACATCAGTTTAAGGAAAACCAATTCTAGGTAATGGATTGCAGATCTTGTAGTGACCTGTTACAATGGAAAGAAATGTATACATAATAAGTACGTCTGTGTGCCCGATATTTTAGCTAACACTAAACTTTCTGCACAACTGTCTGCATTGTACTTTTTCTTCGGCCACAGAGAACAGAAACGTCTGTAGTTCTTTGTTCACCCATGGTACAGTTTCATAAGCTTTTCAGTTTTTAATACGTGTTAATGTAAAAATCCACACGCGAGGCATTTAAAAATGGCGGTTTTGGTCTTTCGTGAAAGACGGCCTTTGGCCAATCAGTGTCCTGAACGTTGCTACGTCACCCTTATGGTCTCAGCTCTGCTCGCTTCGAAGCCCAACGAGGCAGGTACCAAAATCCTAACCCCTGGGAACGTGACAATTGTTTTTTTCAATTTAAGTTTTTGTTATTTTGTTCGTTTTCGTTAACTATTGTGGTCAGGACCTCCAGTCAGAAGATCCACTGGAGGACATTTAGAGCAAACAGTCAGACAACAGCAGCTTCACCACATTAGCTGAAAAATGGAGTTTGGATGCTTTCAGCTTCAAGTCGTGGACAGAAAATGATGACACTGTCACACTGATGTTTTCTTCTCCAACCTTCTCTCAGCTCCAGAGGTTGGTGGTCTGCAGGAGCTTCTACAGCAGCAGAAGATCAGTCTGGAGAGGAAATGTGAACGTGTGACTGAAAGTGAAGAAGCAGGAAGTCAAACTCTCCTCAACAGCATCTACACTGAGCTCTACATCACTGAGGGACTGAGTGAGGAGGTCAACAGAGAGCATGAGGTCAAACAGCTGGAGACCAAGAAGACCAAGAAGACCAAGGAGATCCTCCACGACCGTCCAATCAGGTGCAGCCAGATCTTTGAAGCCTCACCTGAGCAGCAGGGACTCAGGGAGTCAGAGTAGTGCTGACCCGGTCTCTGGGCTGTACTGGGAAGCCTTGGGGTCCCACTGGTGGAACTGGAGGAGGTGACTGGGTCCAGGGAAGTCTGGGGGTCTCTGCTGAGGCTGCTGCCCCCGAGACCTGACTCCGGATACGGCAGTAGAAGATGGATGGATGGATGGATGGATGCCAGGTGATAGAACATTTCATAAAAACAGACTCTGCATTATAACTTCTATTACACTCTAAAAAACTCACTCCAATATAACTGCACTCGTCCTTCTCTCACATTACATTGGATCACAATGACCAAACAACACAACAAAGACAATGATCCAACTGTACTGCCACGTCCAGACTCAGTGTAGGTCTGTAGGCCTCTTGGACCTTCATGCGAACCACTGCGTGTTGACTGGAGGTGAAACATGACTGACTGCTGTCCTCCTACCTGGACAATGCAATCTCACTTTCATTCTGCTGCAGATGGCCATTTTCATTTTACACCGTCCAAATTTACAGCTCAGGGCGCTGGGACGAATTCCAAATTGTGTGCAGATACAGGCCTACACTTCAAATAATTATGAGAAAAATCCAACGTAAAGAGAGCACTTCCATTAGGAAATAGTCAACATGAAATTTCGTCTTCTACTGACACCTGCTGGTCAAATTGAATAGTTGCAAATATTGTGAACAAGTTGTCATCTAATTCTAATCCTAAACAATATGGCCATTCCAAGTCAAGTATTAAGACAATTAATCAGGTTTGTACTGCTTGATTGAACACATTCATCCCGTTCCAGTGCACTAAAACCCACTTCCCTTCAGGACCGTGTCAGCGAAGCCAAAACTTCCTTGAGTGACGCTGTTTCCCAGCATGCAATGCGAGCTAGCGATTTCACAATACTATTTCATCACAAACATGGATGTAAAAAATAAAAAGGGACGAAAAATGAAACTTCAGGAACACCAACCATTGCAATATAAGCAGAACTGGGCCGAAGTTTTATATTATGTACACTATAATACAGCCTTCTGGTGGACAAGCCATACTATTTAAGCCGTGTCCTCCTATGGCACTTCCGTGGGTGGAAGCTCATCGTAGAGGTCACGTGCTGGTTGCGCGTCACTCCACCGATCACCTCGGGGCCCTTGCAGGGGATCTGCAGGGTATCTGATTCAGTTGAGTATATGGAAAATATGGGACGATGGTCAGTTGTAACAAGAGAAGCTTGCTGGCAAAAATAATGTACTACAAGTGAATGTCACACTTTATTTTTGTTTTGTATGAGCATTTAAAAAAAACAACATCATGATAATCGAATACAGACACACACCCGAATCCAACAAGAACGAGAGTTTGGGGTCCGTAGCGACGGCACAAAGCGTAGCATCGAAGTGTTGTTGTAGCCCTCCAACAGCAAACAACGTTCTTGTCTGCCTTTTAAAATAACCAGGAGCACAAGAAATAGGGTACACCTTATCTGCAAAGCAAGTAACACGTACATTATGAACTATCGTTCCATATCATAATAGATTTAATATGTCAACCGAAAGCAGCTGACCGGCTGAAAAGACTCACTCCACCCCCTAGTGTTGTGAGGAGGACACGTTCCCGTCAATAATTTGAATTTCTCAGCTGCATGGATACGGGGACCAAGCTGAGAACTCCGATTGGACGAGAAAACAGAATTATTGCTTAGTCCGATTAAGCTCTGCATGTAAACACACTGATTGATTAACATCGGCGCTTCCACACACGCACATATATATGTATATATATATATATATATATATATATATATATAAATAAACCTCTTTCAATGAACTCCAAAACATACATGGTCAAAATCCATATTATTATGTTGTTGTTGTTTTTAAATGCTCATACAAAACAAAAATGAAGTGTGACATTCACTTGTAGTACATTATTTTCGCCAGTAAGCTTCTCTTGTTAAGACTGACCACATTGACCCATGTTTTCCATATATTCACCTGAATCAGATAACCTGCAAGGGCAACGACCTTGTGTCAGACCCGAGGTGATCGCTGGAGTGACGCACAACCAGCACGTGACCTCTACGATGAGCTTCCACCCACGGAAGTGCCATGGGAGGACACGGCTTAAATAGTATGGCTTGTCCACCAGAAGGCTGTATTATGGTGTACATAATATAAAACGTCGGCCCAGTTCTGCTTGTATTGCAATGGTTGGTGTTCCTGAAGTTTCATTTTTCCCCTTTTCCCTTTTTATTTTTTACATCCATGTTTGTGATGAAATAGTATTGTGAATCGCTAGCTCGCATTGCATGCTGGGAAACAGCGTCACTCAAGGAAGTTTTGGCTTCGCTGACACGGTCCTGAAGGGAAGTGGGTTTTAGTGCACTGGAACGGGATGAATGTGTTCAATCAAGCAGTACAAACCTGATTAATTGTCTTAATACTTGACTTGGAATGGCCATATTGTTTAGGATTAGAATTAGATGACAACTTGTTCACAATATTTGCAACTATTCAATTTGACCAGCAGGTGTCAGTAGAAGACGAAATTTCATGTTGACTATTTCCTAATGGAAGTGCTCTCTTTACGTTGGATTTTTCTCATAATTATTTGAAGTGTAGGCCTGTAGTTGATGAGGAATCACGGTGTGCTAACGCTACTCAAACAGCTTCGATGAAAAAAGGGAGTGTGATTTGGGTTTGTGGTACATTATGACAATCTTGGACTTGCAAGACTGAGGCGATGGTTCAATTCCCATCAATGTGTATTATATATGTGTTATTTAGCTCATCTATTCTACATTTTAAATAGATCACATTTGACATCTGACCCACTGAACACTTACTATTGAACATATTTTTAAACTATGGGCTATTTAGTCTTGTTTTAGAATATAATATAATTCATTGCACAAACTGTCAGGCTAAGTATAAGAGCTATAGTCTACTACAATCAGTCGTGCCAAAAAAGAGACATTGTCTTTATTTTTCATTTTTATTTTATTGTGTCAGCATTGAACCATACAAGGACATACAATGAGGATACTCATTATAATATTGATGAAGTGTTGTTGTTTCATGTTTTGTTGGCTTTTTCAAGGGTTTATTTAGTTTGTTGTGACACAATCTAAGGTTCAATTTGTAAAGAAATAAAAGTTTTTGTGAAAAAAGATAGTGGTCAAAGTGATTGATATTTGTGTTTGTGTTTTTTGTAGTCTTGTCTGGATTTGTCCTGTTCGTTTCTGGTCTGTGTTTGTGTTCCCACTCTTGGCCTTCACCTTGTCGTGGTGAGTGGGCTTTTAACTAAGACAGGCCAATTATATATATTGTGTGAAGCCAGCAAAACAGTCATTATTATGAGAATTACAACTGAAGCACACTAAATAATACACCATAAGTCACATTTTGCTTTTCTGTTATTAATCTAATGTGTGTTATGTCAAGCCTCCACAGTGGCGTGCTGCAGTCAGGATGAGACAAACAAGGTGAATGGATGGACGGATTGATGAGCCCAGCGAGCCTCCACCATCCACAGACAAGCCAGTCCCATCTTCTACCCAGAAGGATGTCTCTTCCATCTATCTTTGCCTGCCAGGGAAATGCAACCAAACATAGTAATTACAGATGGTGTTGTCTCTGTTAAAGTGACACATGGAAAAAAAATATATATATATGTTTTGTGATTCATGTTCATGACAATAACAATCGAACAGATTTTCTTCATTCTTCCAATGAGTTTCGCAAACAAACATGGAATTTTCCCTGGATCATACAAATACGTTTGTAGATTATATAAAGACAATTATAAAACACATTTGTTGTGGTTTTATATTAAAGCAGATAGTCAAACGTAAATGTAGCATGGTAATGTTGCGAAGACACATTTATTTTTGTTTTTCTTTGTTTCTTTAGAAGCTTTTATTTTGGTTTTCTGAAGAAGCACAACAGACAACACACATGTTAATGTCCGCTACTACGGTTCGCTCCGCATAGGTCTCACGAGCCACTTGAGAGACTTCCTCTCGAGCGTTATCTACTTTTTACATTTCAAAACACAGATCCATACCCGACTTCGACTTGAACTTATTAATCATGTCGTTTCCCACATTTCCCACATCACTCAGAGACGATACATTCAAAACGTAAATTTAACTCACATACCCTCGATCTCAGACTTCAATTACGAAACAGCCACACATACATTTGCTCTTATTTTCAACCATTTCCCCTTCTCACCTGTGGAAGCACAACAGATAACACACACGTTAACGTCCGCTACGACGGTTCGCTCCACATAGGTCTCATGAGCCACTTGAGACCTCTCTAGCGTTATTCCCCGGGGCGAACACGACCTCCACTGGTAGAAGTGGGTAACTGCACCCTGCTCACTGATCACTCTCACACACGCCACAAACCACAACAAAAGCAGGAACAGTGCTTTGCCACAATTATGCTACATAAACACGTCCTGGTCCCCTCTGGATCCTCTTTTCCGGTCCTCGCGATCACTCTCTTGGCTGCGGTGGGCATGGTTCTTCCTTTGTCAGGGCATTCTCTGGCCCAGTGACCCATTCGGCCGCAGATGTGGCACGCCCCCTTTTCGCCTCTGTCTCCGCTAGTCGCCCTTCGTCGGTTGTCGTTGTTCCTGTAGGGCCGTCTCGCCGTGTCACTGAGGTGCTTCATCATGGTGAGGGAGGCACGCTTTATCTTCTTGTCCTCTGCATCGCTGGCCTCCTGCAGAAGCCTCTCAGCGTGCACTGCATGACGTCGGACCTCTGTCAGCCGGGCATCTTCAATCCCCACGCAGCAGCTTGTGTTAACTGCTTTGGCGATCTGGGGGAGCAGCCCTTGTCTGAAAGCAGTGATGAGGCTGGCCGTTTGGTTGACGGCAGTCCTGATGAACGTGGCGACGCTGCGGCGTCGGTGCTGGAGTGCGCAGGGTTGTACGGTGGTAGCGTTGGATGAGGGCAGGCGGGAGGAGGGAAGACAGGCATGTCCAGGAGAGGGTCCCTCGGGCCTGTAAGAGAAGGATACAGACGATTTGGTGCATTTGAATGCTCGTGTGTGAGCGGCTCCTTTTCTCCCTCCTCTGGGGAGTGTGTGTGAGTGTGTGCACCCTCTGCCGTTATCTCTGTCACCCCTGTGCTCCAGCGCCCAGCGCTGTTCACACGTTTGTTTTTGTTTTCTTTACTTGTTTCCTGTCCCTGACCTCTGCTTCAGGTTTCCAGAATGAAAAACACCTTTCATGATCTTTGATGATTTGAATCTCCCACCTGTTTGGGTTTTTCTTTTTTGTAACCTTTCCCTCTGCTATCTTCAATTTATCCCGGAGGTTTCTCAATTGCTCCAAACTCAGACGTGGTTCGCTTGGATAGACGTGAAGCCGATCAGATCCACTCTTAGACGCCGATCCTCTCATCTCCGAATGCTTGGTTCGAGGTAGAGGGGGAACGAGGAGTTTCCTCCGTTCCTGGTCCCGGGCCCTCAACGTCCCAGAGTTCCACTGACAGGTCTCCAGCAATCCTGTTCGTGACGCCAAATTGTTGTGGAAAAGAGCGAAGATGCCGATGCAGGAATACTGGGATAATAAGTAATTTAATGAACAAACAATAAAAAAAGGGATCGGAGCTCCGAGGCACAAAACACAGTAAAATGGGAGTGCGAGTGCGAGGTGGGAAGGAGGAAGAAGGTCTCTTATACACTGGACTGGGAGGGGATAAGATAAGGAAAGAACAGGGAGGAGAACAGAGAGAGACAAACCAACGACTATACGATAGTTGACCGATTTCACAGCTCATATCCTGTACAGGGAGAGGACGAGCACATCAGTGGCAGGCCATAAAACAAAGTGAAATACGATGCGTATATGTTAGCCTAGGATTCTAACAGTTTACACGTGCTACTAGTGATCATACAATATAAACCAAGATAAAGAATAACACAAGAATACTCTATCATGTTCGACCCATCTTAATAACCGAGATTTTTTTTCCAGGTGCGCTTTGCTCATCTCTTTGTACCAAATATTTAGGGGAGTTTTTATAACATCACATAGATTATTAGAGTATATAGTCTTGAAAGCTTTGTCACCCAGCAGAGATTGAAGTGGGATATCTAGTTGGTCAAATTCTAGCTCCTTCCATTTTGCATCGTAACCCGCCCTGCACCAGTAGACTATATACTGCAGTTGTGCTGCTTTATAGTAGTCCTCCAAGCATGGGAGTGACATCCCTCCCTGTTAAGTGTAATGTTTTGTAGCGTACCCTTGGTTTCTTGTTCTGCCATATGAATCTAGAAATGATCCGATTCCATTCACTGAATTTCTTATTGGGTATTTCTACAGGTAGCGATTGGAGTAGAAATAACAATTGTGGTAAAATAACCATTTTTTAAGTATCTATTCGGTTGTAAAAATCAAGTACTAGGGGGGTCCAACTATCCAGATCATTTTTAATTTTGGTTGTGATGCTACCGTAGTTTACACTATATAAATCTTTGGGGGTCTTGGGAATATGAAGACTTAGGTATTTGAAAATTCTGGTTTTCCATTTAAATTTAAAGGACTTACGTATGTTTTCTTGAAGTATGTAATTCAAAGTAAGAGTTTGAGTTTTCTCTATGTTCAATTTGTATCCCGAATATGAACCACATTGGTCGAAGGAGGGCATTCATTTAGGGAGACTGGTATCCGGGTCGGATAAAGTCACCAGGATGTCATCTGCATATAAACATGTCTTATATTCTTTCCCCTTGAATAGTATTCCCATGATTTCTGGGTCTTCCCTAATCTTTTGAACAAGTAGCTCTATAAATAGAGCAAACAAGATGGGGCTCAGTGGGCAGCCCTGTCAGCAACCCCTCTCCAAACGGATTGTACCTGAAAGACTGCCATTTATTCTGATCCGGGCCACAGGTGAATTTTAAACATTTTATAACTGTATTGTTAAAGCCAAAACGTTGCAGGACCAGGTATAACAATTCCCATAGAACAGAGTCAAAAGCTTTTTCTGTGTCAAAGCTAATTGCTAAGGACATTGTGTTTCCTTTGCTCATTATATGGAACAGATGTATAGCTCGCCTAACATTGTCTTGTGTTTGTCTATTTTTAACAAAACCTGTCTGGTCCGTGTCAATTAGGTTAGGGATAATATTTTCTAGTGTGTTGACAATAATTGAAGTGAAAATTTTATAATCAGTGTTTAAAACTGAGATAGGTCTGTATGAGCTGCAATCTGTCCTAGCTTTTTTCCCTGGTTTCAGTATTACAGATAATATGGCCTGTTTCCAAGATGGTGGGGTCTCGCCACCTTTTAAGACATAGTTAAAACAATTTAATAAATAGCGGTGGGGTCACAGAGTCCCTAAAAGTCTTATACCATTCTGCTGGTAGTCCATCTCCCCCGGCTGCTTTGCTTGTTTTCAGTTTAGAAATTGCCTTGTCGACCTCTGCATTTGTAATCTCTGTAGTTAAGCACTTATTTTGTTCTGTGACAACAGATGGCAGGTCTAGGGATTTCAAAAAATTGATTGACTGTTACTGCTTCTGCTAATTCGGGTTGAGTGTATAAATTCCTGAAGTATGATTCAAAAGACTTATGTATTGCTTCTGGCTTATAACACATCTGGTTGGTGACCGGGTCCTTTACTTTATATATGGATCTTCCAGACTGTTGTTTTTTAAGTCTCCAGGCTAAGAGTTTTTTAGCACGGGGTCCATTTTCATCGTGGGTTTGTTTGATATACTTAAGTGTAAGTTCCTCCTGGTCGTTCAGTTTCTTATTTAGTTCTGATTTTACTACGGTTATTTGTTCCAATAAGGTGGGGTCGTTAGTCTCTACATGCTTCCGTTCCAGTGAGTCTAATTTACTTGTCAAGTCGTTAAGGTGTTTAAGTTTTTCTTTTTTCCTTTGTGATGCCCAACTTATAATCTTCCCACGCAATACTGCTTTTCCAGCATCCCATAAAATACTCTGTGACGTCACTGTGCTACCGTTAAGGTCTGTATATTCCTTAATTTCTTTCCTAATGTAATCTTCAAATCAGGTGTAATTTAATAGGGAGGTGTTGAGTCTCCAAATAGTGTTTTTGTGTGGGACACCTACATTTATTTTCACATATACACCTGAGTGATCTGATATGTCGCTAACAGCAATTCTACAATCTAAAACCCTGTGTCTGTCTGTTCAGAACATAAAGAAATAATCGATCCTCGAGTAAACTGAATGAGGGTGAGAGTAAAAAGTCAATTGTTTAGTGGATGGATGAAAATCCCTCCATACATCAAACATACCAATCCTTTTAATCATCTTCTTAATATTTAGTGACTCAGGATTTGTTTTCTTTGTCGGGTTTGATGAGTCTAGAGTGGGATGCAGCTGTACATTCCAAGGGGACTCGTGCCACGCAAAGCCTATTCCGACCTGGCGATCCTGTTTGAATCCATTAGCAACCAGCTACATTACCCCGGGCAGCTTCACGGGTACAGGTGGATGTATGCTAAATGCAGAGAAAATGGACTGCGTGTGAGAAAAGAGTCTGTGCGTTTGGTTTTGAAGGAGCTGCATCCAAGAGGAGTGTCATTAAGGCAAGCGGGGCGTCTCAGACGGAGGAATTACTTCTCAAACTTCTCAACTTCATCTGGCACCTGGACTCATATGATGAACTGAAGCCATATGGTATTTGTGTGAATGGATGTATCGATGGCTTTTCAAGAAAAATAATCTGGCTCAATGCTTACGAAACAAGTAGTGACCCAAAAGTAATTGGAGGGTGCTACATAGAAGTGGTACAGCGTTTTGGGGGGTGCCCTAGAGTTGTTCAAGGCGACCTTGGAACCGAAAATGGCCATATTAGAGGCTTCCAGCGTATCCTCGTCCCTGTTCAACCAGACGACACCCTCGATAGTTACTTGGAGGGGGCCAGCACCGCCAATCAAAGAACTGAATATTGGTGGGGTTTCCTGCGTGGCCAGCGCATGGAGTTCTGGTTAGCCTTGTTATCAGACCTCAGAGACAACGGGCATTTTGATGGCGAGTTTCTGGACAAAAGTCTCCTGCAGTTTTGTTGTATGGGCCTCCATACAGGTGAGTTCATGAATAATGTTTTATTTTCATTTTGTGTGCATGTGTATGTGAGTGAGAGAGAGGGGAGGGAGGACAGAAACGGGAAAGGGGGTGTTGGGAAGACAGACAGACAGAGACGGGAGGAAAGGAAAAAGAACGCTAAAGAGAAGGGGTAGAAAAGGGAAAGGAACAGAGATGGAAGGGGAGAGAGATGGAACAGAAGGGTAGAAACAGAGAGGATAAGAGATGGGGAGAAAGAGGGGGGGGGGGGGATGAACAGAGACAGGGAGGGAGGGAGAGGGTGGGGTTGCTCATGTGTGAATGCTGTAATTTAGTGTTTTATTTATGTTCTGCTGGCACAGCTCTTCCTAAATGTATACATTTTCTACAGGATGAGTTGGATGACACTGCACAGGTGTGGAATGCACACATCAGGCCATCAAGAAACCTGAACGTCCCCAGCGGTCGGCCTAATGTGACGCATGCTGTTCCTGAACTTGACCGAACAACAGATTTTCTCTCCCCTGTTGAAGATGAACACATTCAACTGTGCAAAAATGAATGTGTCTTTCGGCTGGCTGTACCATGTAATCCAGATATTTATGAACTCTGTATCATCTTTATGCCTGAGTCCCATCTTGCTCCACCAACAGATCCGTATCAGGCTGTGAACTTGTATTTGCACCTAAGAGAGGCCATCACTGCATCTCTCTAAACCACCCGACCCTCTCCACAGGATGGACACTTATTCCACTGCAGTGCGCCTCCCCCTGACCCTATCCAGAGAATGGACACTAAATTGTTGTGAACCTCCTGTTATTTTGTGTATTGTTAAATCTCTAGTGTTCCTTTTAAAAATACACAGGGATATTGGTTATTTACTGCACTCCTTTGTTTCTGTTATTACGCAATCCTTATGGTGATGCTATTTACTGAATTTACTTTTTGACCTGAAGGTCATGTGTGCAAAGAGCTGTTAAATAAAAGTAGCCATGTGAAAGAACTTAACTATGTTCAGAACCAAGTTGTTGAAACATTGAGAAACACAGAAGCACAAGGTTACTTTAAGATTTACTTTAATTATTCTTCACTTCCATGAATTAATGAACATTAACGTGATTCTTTAAAGTCAACAATTCCTGAAAAATTAAACCGGTGTTGGACAACTCGTTCTGAATGCTTGTTTAGAGTAAACAGATGGACCTGTAAGCAGTCATTTTCAAAACAACATTTTCACTTTCAACAACAAAAAAAAAACACCCTCATAAAACTCTGCTGAAGCATTTACTATTCTGTAACACAGGTGTAACTATGGAAGCAGATAGTTACCATAATCCAAATAAAAATGCAATAGCAGAAATGCTTTTTCATTTTAAGAATGAAACTGCATTAGTTGACTCATAATTAAAATCATTAATAAATATTCCTATATGCATTTTCATTTTCTTATTCGTGTTGCACCTTTTATGACACAATCAAAAAGAAAACTGAGAGCATTGCTTTTTAATTTTCGTGGTCCTGCCCTGCACAAGAGTTACCACAACTCGAAAACGAAATCGCAATCTCCAAGTAAGCGCGCGGCGCAGGAAAGTGACGTCAGCAGCTCTCCACCTGTGGGTATGGCGGTATGACGCCAAGTGTCATTTGCCTCCTGTTATGTGTAAATTCTAATGTTTGTGAATTTAATAAAGATATATATATATATATATATATATATATATATATATATATATATATATATATATATATACATATATATATATATATATATATTTTTTTTTTTATTTAAAAAGAAAAGAAAAGAAAAAAAAGGTATGGCGGTATGACACCACTTTGCCATCGTTACTTCTTTCACGTCATTGAAGTTGCCGGTAATCGAGATTTAAATCGGCGAAAAACGTGGACCACTGACAGATCTCGCACCAGCATCTGCCACCAGTCGACGGATTGATCTGTTGCTTCGCATCCTTCGTCGGATGGACTGGTGGCCGACGCCGAACGGAAGCAATGATCCATTGCATCGCATCCTGCGACGGATGGACTGGTGGCCAACGCCGAACAGCTGTTACTCCACCCATGTAACAAATAGCTTTAGCTTTGATGTTGTGCTGGTGCATCAAGGTGTTCCATAACTGACAACAGGTTGGCTAGGGCAACCTTGTTTGCGTCCGTATCTGGGACGGCAGAATACCTGCTCAACTCGGTCCCGAGCATCAGATTCAGATACACTATTCAACTCCACCTGGGAAGCTAAATCCAGCAGGGTTTGAACAATTGTGTCAATGTGCGCCATGCTCAAATCTTTCCGACCAACGAGATCCATCAGTGGTCCACGTTTTTCTGCGATTTAAATCTTGTTTACCGGCAACTTCAATGACGTGAAAAGTAACGATGGCAAAGTGGTGTCATACCGCTATACCTTTTTTTTGTTTTGTTTTGTTTTTTTAAATATACAGTATATATATACATTTATTAAATTCACAAACATTAGAATTTACACATAACAGGAGGCAAATGACACTTGGCGTCATACCGCCATACCCACAGGTGGAGAGCTGCTGACGTCACTTTCCTGCGCCGCGCGCTTACTTTGAGATTGCGATTTCGTTTTCGAGTTGTGGTAACTCTTGTGCAGGGCAGGACCACGAAAATTAAAAAGCAATGCTCTCAGTTTTCTTTTTGATTGTGTCATAAAAGATGCGACACGAATAAGAAAATGAAAATGCATTTAGGAATATTTATTAATGATTTTAATTATGAGTCAAATAATGCAGCTTTGTTCTTAAAATGAAAAAGCATTCTGCTATTGCTTTTTCATTTTTGAATTTTACATTTCATATTGAATTTTGGTAACTTTGCTGGTGCATGTTTTGAAAATTAAATCTCAAATGTGTTTTCCTTCATTTGAATTAAGTACAAGAATGAGCAGTCTTGAAGAAGAAAATGAAAATGCAGATTGAATGACTTATTAACCATTTTAATTATGAGTCAAATAATGCAGCTTCGTTCTTAAAATGAAAAAGCATTTCTGTTATTATATTCTTATTTTAATTTGGATTATGTAACTGCTTCCATATAAAACAAATATATCCATAAATATATACAATGTGAGAATTGTTTCTTGCAAGAGCTGTACTTCAACCCATGACCATCGATAAAAGTGTACACATCTAATCGTAAACAATCTGCTGCAACCTGAATTTCCACTTCTGTGTCTATAAACCAGTCACAGCTTGACTGATGGCTCTGAAGAAGCAGTTTCCATCAGCCTCTACATTCTCATTTGTACACGGCGAACCTAATGGCCATTGCAATCAGAAATTGGAAAACTCGCACGGTCCAAATGAATCTTCAAGTTTTTGCAAAGGTCTAAACAAACATCAACATCAAGGGGAGAGAAGTTACACTCTTCATTGGTCACAGCACTGACAAACTCTACGTCAGAATTATCCATGTCAAAGTGAGGAGTTTTGCTCTTCTGAAGTGACTCACTGTTGCCAGCTGGTGCTGGAATTTTAAACCGTGACCGGTTTCGCCTTGATGAAAAGAACCATGCAGAACCTTCGCTAACCTAATACCAGTGCCATAATCTGCCACTGCATCTTCACTAGTACTAACTGATGATGGATCACAAATCACATGTGCGAGGCGTAGAACGAGCGGAGCAGTCAGAGGCAACAGAAGAAGAAAGAAAAGCCTCCTTAGCTTAGTTGATCTTCTGTGTTGCCTCCTGGACGGTGCTGGCCTCCTCTGGCTTGGTGCTGGCAACCACGAGAGCCACAGGAACCACGGGCACAGCTCTGGTCATCTGTGGCGTCGCATCCACCTGATTAAAATAAGAAAGATGTGATTTTATTCCAATAAACATAGAAAGGAAAACACTAGGCTTTACACGATCACGATTTTTGTGCCGATCACCGATCAGTGAGTTTAAATAAACCGATCACCGATCACCAATCCGATCACGTTAGGGGCAATAAATACTTGTTTCTGTACACCCCTTGCCTTCTCACGAGCACCGTCTAAAGTTGTTTGCTTTAGCATCCGTTTCAGAGTTTGCTTTTCTTTTTCTTTCTCCGCGCTGCGTTTCTTGAACTCGACATGCTCCTCCGTGTGTATCTTTTCCAAGTGCCTGATTAAATTTGTGGTGTTGAAATTTTTTGCCAAAGTTGCCCCGCGAGGTACTGTAGCGTTGCATATATTGCAGATAGCTTGTGCTATGTCTGTTTCTCTCACTTTGAAAAACTTCCACACCCCCGACACGTTTGTTTGTGTCGCCCATGGATGTTGCTGTCGTGAAGATTCAAAGAAACTTTATTGTCCGTCACATAGCGACAGTACTCAAAACAGGAAGAGGCACGAAGACGAAAATGAAGGTTTTTGAATCATGAATCATTAGCTCTCGGATACAAACAAATAAACATGTCGATGCTGTGAAACTACTTTGGAGGAAATGAGACAGATTAAAAAAGTTTCAACACGACCATGACGTCATTGATCGGTGATTCATGACATGACGCCCGATCATGAACGTTTCAAAAAATGCCAAATATCGGCCGATCCGATACAGCCGATAAGATCGGTGTAAAGCCTAGAAAACACACACAGGTGATGAAGTGGAAATGAATAAGTACAAACCTGCTGCACTGCTGTGACATTGCTGGAGGCAGACTCAGTCATGTGGACAGTTGAACGTGTTGCCCACACCTGCAAATACAAGGACACAAAGTAATGTTTAAAGAACTGCATTTATTGTCCTATCACAAAGATGCACACAATGAAATACACATATCCCAAATACCAACATGTCACTTGTTTGTTTTGGTTTTTGAGGCAACGCGTGCTGATCCACGTCTCAGGCTGGACATCTGGAAGAACATAAAGAAATGAATTCATAGAAAAAGTAACACACTAATTAAACTGTACATGTACTGTACATATGTGATCTTGTGTTGATAATAGGGGTGGGGCGATACGGCTAACCCACGATTCGATACTGTGACGGTATTTGGCCCACAATAATGACAACATCACGACAAACGATATCTTCGATATCTTCGAAATTTTGCAGACGATATGTGACTGAAAAAGAAAAAAATACCCATAAAAAGGAAAATGCCTGTGATCTTGCATTTATTCCAAAACTTTGTATAATGTACAAACAAACGTGCACTGCACAAGCAAACATATTAAAGTGCATGAACATTAATAACTTTCATGTAAACAAGGACAGTGCTTTCTGGTAATGTAAAGTCAGTAGCAACTTGTCTTATCTCAACTTGGGGACTTGGGATATACAAACCGACGGGAAGATGAAAGAGGTAAAAAAAATCCTTTTACTGCCCCGATTCTGAAAATCAATCAAAAAAAATGATGCAGACAAAATAAATAAATAAATAACCGCGTCCCCAAAATATATGGGACAAAGTGAAGTGCGTCCCCCATCAGTTCATTACGGGACAGGCTTTTTAGTTGACAAATATGGGACAATCACGTATTTTATGGGAGGGTTGGCAACCCTATCTAGACCACAGACGGAAGTTAAATGAGGTTTTGTCATTTTCCATAAAAAACGGGACAAATTGTGTCCCGGGAGAGATTTTATCTTTCCCGGGACAGGTGGACAGGTGGTGTTTGGAAAAAAATATTGATATTTGCCGTCAGTGTATCGATTATTTATTGCGACAGAAAGCACAACAATATATTGCAATATTGATTTTTTTTTTCACCCACCCCTAGTTGATAAGTGTATGAATAATTGTGTGAATGTTACCGTGGCAGCTGGGGAAACCCTGCCAGATGACTCCACGACGGTCTCCATGTGGTCCAGAAGCACAGCCTCACTGAACCACACGGGATTGGACGGGATGTCTGTGTGAAATGCAGTCTCAACAGCTGTTGGTACTGTCTATAAAAAAAAGAGGAGAGGAAATAAGAGTCAACTTAGGATAAGTGTTCATTTTTAAAATAAAAAGTTGCACAGTTTGACAAATACACGTTTGGGGGGGGGGGGGGGGGGGGGGGGGGGGGATGAACAGGTTACCTCAACCTCCTGTCCAACAAGAGTCCATTCAGGAGCAGGTCCATACACTGGCATGTGGACAGGACCTGTCACAACCACTCTGGGAGACACCCTGGGCGATGATTGGTTGTGGCACAACACCCCTGGCCTAGGTGAAGGGGGTGCGAGCTGATGGAGCACTGCAGCATGCAGACGCTCCACCAAAATCAGTCCTTAGGTGCACGTAAACAGAAAACAACATGTTAACACATATTTGTCATATCAAATGAAGAGCAAGTAAGGCTGAAGAAGGCAAAACTTACACCATCATAACACCACCATGTACAGCTGACGAAGGGGGAGGTGATCGGCCATATACACAAATGTTAAACCTGGAAGAAGTGTCACATAATCAATTATGTAATCACACAATTCTAAGAAATATCTGTTAGCACAGTGTCACTGAAGAGAAAAAAATACAACAAAAATATGTATTTTACACACCCATGCGTGCAGCAACACGATGATATACTTGACGTAGCGCTGTTTGTAGTTCTGGCTTGACAGTCAGGCGAGGTGGAAAGTCAAGCACAAACACCTACAAAATAGTTGTATATATAAAAAAAAAACCCAAACAAACATAAAAATGCAAAATAAATTCATGAATATTCTTGTTATTGAACTATGGATCATGGAATTACTTGATATTGATAAAACAAAGTGGTGATGACATTCATGTGTTCAAATTTGTTTGTCACAGCAGATAAACAAACCTTGGGCCAGCGGTCCAACACAGTTGCCAGTAGCGCAGCAAAATCCTGGGCGGAGTCTGTTACAAGCCTATTAGGGTTAACGATAAGGCTGAAACTAGGGTTAGCTGAAATTAGGGTTAGGGTTTTGGGGTTCCTCAAGAACTAGAAGCCCCAAATTTGGCGTGTGCGCTTCTTGGGGGCTCCTGATGAAAAAGCAAGTGGCCCCATGTCTCTAGGACAAAGTTGACCTTTGACCCTCATAGACTTGTCATTAGGGTTAGCGATAAGGCTGGAATTAGAGTGAGGGTTTTGGGGTTCCTCATGGGCTAGAAGCCCCAAATTTGGCGTGGGTGTGTCCTGGAGGATCCTGATGAACCTGAAAGTGGCCCAAAGTTGACCTTGGACCCTCATAGACTTGTGTGGCATTAGGGCTATCGATATGCGATACAAACCTGGTGAGTTTAAGACTTAGTGACTCTACGTACATGAATGTATGGGGTACCCCGTCCTTACTTTGTTCCAACCTTCCCTCCACAAACCTGGCTGTCCAGTGCAGAAGTCAAAGTGAGAGAGAGAACAAAGAAGGAGGAGGGCCTGTGACGCCACTGCTGATTGGCTCGTTGGTCGGTTGAATGAGCCAATTCTAGAGCTCCCCTCGGAGTCCACACACTGCAAAATATATCTAAGAAATAAACACTTAAATTGAGAAAGAACAGGCTAGAAACAAGTCAAATTATCTGCCAATGCAGTAAGATATTTAGACTTGGTAAGATTTCTTAAAATAAGACGATATATCTAGGCATTTGAAGAATGGAAAAACTCTTGAAATAAACAGTAAAGCACTCATTCCAAGGACTGTACTAAGTCAAATAAACTTGATACTAGCTTCTCAATTCTTTTTTCACGTTTGCTTCTTTCTTAATTTGATGGAAAAGATCTTAAAACCAGACCTACTAACAGTGCAATTCTTCTTAAATTAAGTGTTCACAATATGAGCTTTTTTTTTCTCAAAATGAGACAAAGCATCCACCCCCCCACGCCCACTCCCCCCCCCAAAAAAAATAATTAATCAAACAGAATTAATATTGTCAACAACTATTTATTCACTTAAATTGCTGACAGTGCCTTCACTGCCTTGTAATAAAAACGTCACAAAGGCATTGCATCTTAAAACAACCTCAAGCAATCATTTCTAGAACGCAAGTAACAATTGTTACAATATTCACCGTCATCATTATTGAATATTGATTCAGATTCCCTGACACTCAATTACACAAAAAAAACAAAAACAGTATGGGGACAGCATATAGTGTTGTGTTCCTATCACCACTGATAACATGTTTGTTCCAACAGACTCCCACCCACCCTCAAGTTACAACTACCAGGGGAGTGTATCACTACCTATGCCTAGTACACAGCTCTACTCCCCAATAAAATCTTTCCATTCTGCCATGGTCTTTTTTGTATGAGGCTGTGGTGTCTCACTCATGGATAGTGTCCTGTAGCACTTCTGTCTGAATGACAGAGAGAAGGGTTGCCACACACTTTTGGATATGTGAGGTGCAGGGCATAGTAGTAACCCATCAGATGAAGCAGACCGTCACTCAAGTCTTCCGTGGCTCCAAGACAGATGAGACAGCGGGTCCCATCAAACAGCAACACAGGAGTGCAGAAAGACCTCTTCTGCGAGTACATTGTGGGATCTTCAGTTGGCTAAAGAAAAAGAAGAAGGAAATGCCACATCCATGCATGGAACTATGAAGTGTTGAATGTGAGAAAATGCAAACAAACTTTCACCTGAATGACATGAAGCAGTGCCTCACTGGCATGTCCCAGCTTCTTCGGTGGTGGACTTGGTGAAGGAAAGAGTGTGGGGAGTGCCCTGAGCAGCGCGATGGAATATTCCACTGGAATAGAACAAATCAACTTTGAGTTCAAAGTTAGTCTTCCTAAAAATGAGTCTTATTAGGTTTGTGTTGATCACAAAAAAATCTTATTTTTTCAGCATGAAGAGTATTACCATTCTGCATCTATTCATTCAGCGCAACATAAACCATCCTATGTCCAAGGAAACAGCTACACAGTCAATTAGAGACACAGCAAAATGACTCTACTGAACTACAACCAGCATTATGCGTGGCTTCATCACTTCATTTTTTTTCCAAACACCATAAAATTACACATTGGTGCAGAAGTCTTCCCATCTCTTTTTTTAGTTCATCAATGAATTTTCTGTTGCCCTTATCCAGGATGCGCCGCAGGTCATTCATCGCCTATAATGCAAGTCAATGTTAAAATCTGCAAAAATGCTTGCTTTTCATCATAAACCAAAACAAGTTAATCACTTACATGATAAAGATCCTTGACACATGGATATGCATCCAGGATCTTTGTTGGCCTTGTCCTGTTCTTTCAGAACATCACTATCGATGAAGGATCTTCTTGCTTGAAACTGCAGGTCAAGAATTTGGGAGACAGCATCTTGGTTGGGTTTTGGTTTCTTGTACAGCTCCTGCAGGGTCTGATAATGTCTGGCCTGTGCTGTCAGACCATCTTTGGCTGATGAAATGGAGGAGACAAATCAGTAAATCAGTCAAATGGATGAAATTGTTTGGAGCATCAAAATATATCAAATGACAATTCAAATGTAAAAATGCCTGTGATATATCATGATATCCAAAACTATCATAACATTGCCTAGCTTTCATACATCCATCCATCCATTTTCCATACCCGCTTAGTCCCGAGGTCAGGGTCACGGGGGTCTGCTGGAGCCTATCCCAGCTGTCTTAGGGCGAAGGCAGGGGACACCCTGGACAAGTCGCCAGTTCATCGCAGGGCCACATAGAAACAGACAACCATTCACACTCACATGCACACCTATGGACAATTGAGAATGTTCAATTGACCTCACATGCATGTTTTTGGAGTGTGGGAGGAAGCCGGAGAACCCGGAGAGAACCCACGCAGACACAGGGAGAACATGCAAACTCCACACAGAAAGGTCCCAGGTCCGGGCCCTGGAATCGAACCCACAACCTTCTTGCTGTGAGGCGGCAGCGCTAACCACTGTGCCACCGTGTCGCCAGCTTTCATACATTATCATTATTATTAAAATGGACATGTTTCTACTTACGTGAAGTGTGGCCATTATCAGAACTGCGCCCTGGTGTGTGACACAAAATAATTGTTGATCCACCAATTGAGTCTGCATCATGATCTTCTTCTTGGTCACTTGCTGAGAAGTCAATGCGATGCCTTTTCTTCTTGTGGCCCCTCTCTGGTGAATCTCTTGTGAAGATTCTTGTAAGTGCTCGCCTGTGGTAAATAAAATTTCACTCATTGAAAGAACAAATAAAGATGGAAAGTGAACATGCAACGATAAAAAAAAGTATCAGCCCAAAATAACCACACACTTCAAAATCTAAGTGCGCAAAATAATATAATCACTTACATGTTTCATTGTTTTGTCTTAATCCTTCAGCATGGGATAATACTCCACTAGTCTTTTAGCCATTGCAGTGACTTCATGCTTAGAAGGGTACCGGACCCCCTCTCCTTGCTGACTGGCTCTCAAGATAGAAATCATGCTGGTGACAGTGTTTCTCACCAGCCTGAATCTCAGCTCTTTGAACATGACACATTTCCCCTCACTGGCAGTGCCATCTGGAAGTAGTGCTTACGAGCTTGCTCCAACTCACTGTCTGTATAGAGGGTGGGCAAACTTTTTTAGCAACGGGCCACATGACAGACCTGCATCGAGTCGGCGGGCCACGGAAGGGGGGGTTGTAGGTAGGTACAGAATTCATACTTCAGTGCCTTGGAGCGAATAGCTTCGCCACTCAACTGGCCAAGAGACATGTGGCCTGTCCTTCTCCAATGCAAGCGGGTGGGAAAAGCACAGGAGTTGGTGTCTGCTCTTTTCTTAGAAGACAGCCTGCAATATGATGTTGTAAAGGAAGCAATTTTTCCTGCTTATGAGCTTGTTCCTGAGCCCTACCGGCAAAAATTTAGGAACCATAGAAAATCTAGTGGTCAAACCTTTGTCGAGTTTGCATGGGAGAAAAGCAACCTCTTTGATAAATGGTGTGCAGCTAATGATGTCAAAAATGACTTTGAGTCACTCCGTGAGCTCGTTCTTTTAGAAGATTTTAAAGACTCTTTGCCAGATAAGGTGGTAATGTTCTTGAATGAACAGAAAGTGTCGTCATTGTCCAAGGCTGCTGTCCTCGCAGATGAGTTTGTGTTGACCCACAAAAATGTCATCTCATCTTCCCCCCCGATCGGACACGCCTTCTGCTTCTCGTCCCACAAGAGCCGAGTCTAGCCACCTCCCCCTTGAAAAGGCTAGAGGGAAGGGACTTCTGGTTTGGCCATAAAGCGGTAGACTGCGCGACACCAGGGCTCTCGACCGTCTAGGGTAAAAACTCCCCGAAAACTTGAATAACTATTGTCAGATATCATATTAACTACAAAGTGATCAGGGCAACGTTGGAATGGGAAGGAAAACTCCATTCAACCAAAACAGAAACATGGTAACAGACAATATGGCGGAACTACCAGCTTGCTCTGAAACAGAGGGAGATGGCGAAACAAACTCCTCGTGACTGACGACGCGGAAAAGGGCTCGGACATAGAAATTATTAGCAAGGAGATACGGGATTTAAAAACGGAATCAAAAGAAGTCCTTCGCACGTTTGGAGAAACACTGAGGAACAACGTGGAAAAAGACTTGGACGACTTCAAACACGAAATAAATCAACAACTTGCGAAAGTCGTCACCGAACAGGAGCTTCAGACTGGCAAGATCAACGAGGCTGAGTCACGGATTGAAAAGCTAGAACGTTGGGCACAGGAAGCTAACGCTCTGGTCATATCACTGAGAGAACAAAAAGCTCTTCAGGACAAGTTAACTGACCTGGAGTCCAGGCCGAGGAGAAACAACCTACGTATCTATGGAGTCACTGAAGGAGAGGAGGGAGAATCTGTGGCCAAGTTTGTGGAAGACCTGCTGAAAAGCAAACTGCACCTGCCAGCAGATTTTAATTTCCAAATTCAGAGAGCACACCGCTCATTTGCACAGAAGCCAGCGGACGGTGCCCAACCGAGACCCATCATTGTTAACTTTCTGGAATTTACTACCAAAGAGAGGGTCCTGAGAGAGCTATGGACAAAGAAAATAGAACTGGGGAATAAAGTACCGTCATTCCATCATGATTACGCGACAGAGATGGTCCAAAAGAGAAAGGAGTACAACACTGCTAAAAGAATCCTGAAGGAGAAGGGCATCCGGTTCCAGACGGCATTCACCAAGATGAGGACCCACTGGGATACGGGAACTCGAACCTACAACAGCGCAGAGGAGGTAAAGGAGGAATTGGCGAGACGCGGCCTGGCGGAGAAGACGGCGGTGGCGACGGGTGCGGAGGGGCCTGCGGCACTCGGTGCCCCGCACTGCGACGGAGTGGCAGTGCAAGGAGGGATCCTGGAGGGGCTACGCATCAGCAGCGACACGAGCCAGAGAAAAGCTACAAGAGTTTCAAAGATTCTTTGATTAAATTCAGAGAATACAGGGAAGAAAGCTGGTGGGGATGTTCTAGTATGACCGGTGTTTTTAGTTGACAAATTATTCAAATTGAATTCCCATGTTAATAGAAAAGAGACTGTGGGAAGTCCGGGTCGCTCCTTTTTTTCTAACGTTGGACTCATTTAGAACGACTAAAATACTCATTGCAGGTTCAAGTGTCATTTCTAAGTTAGGTTAGATTTTTGACTGCCTTCACGCGGGCCGGACAGAGACACGCCGTAGTTTGGCCATGCCTGATCTACAGGAAACACATCTCTCTCAACAAGAGCACGTCACACTGAAAAGATTTGGATATAGAAATGTTTTTTTTAGCTTGTTCAGGAAAGGCCCAAAGTGAGGTGTCACAATATTAATCTCTAATTCTATCAGTTTTGAAGTTGTTAAAAAAATAAATGACAAAGAAGGGAGATATGTAATAGTCAAAGGGAAATTGGATGATAACTCAGTTACTTTGGTCCAGGGTTGGACAAGGGCTTTTTGAAATCACTGTTTGAGATCATAGCTGTGGAAAGTGAAGGAATCCTAATATGTGCAGGGGATTTCAACATGATTTAAAAGCTAAACTCGACACAACTAATGGCAACAGAAGTCAGACCCGCCTGTCGAAACTTGTCTCTCTAGCCGAACTAGGGATGTTTGATGTTTGGAGGGACCTCCACCCGTTACAGAGGACTATTTTTTTTATTAACATTACAGACAGATACAGAATAGAGGAATGTAAAATAGGAACGACTGACTTGTACTGACACAGTATTAATTACCTTATTATTTGTCTAAATAAGAGGAAGAAAAACACACTTTGGAGATTAAATGTGTGTATGCTAAATAATCCAAAAACACTGGAGGAGGTTAAGAAAGAGATTAAATGCTCTATGGAGGAGAACATAGATAGTCCAGTAGACACTTCCATACTGTGGGACACAATTAAAGCTGTGATGAGAGGGAGGTTAATAGCGAGGGCAGCCTATCAAAAAAAGACTAGATGTGGCGAGGGGGAGGGTCTGGTGGAGGTGGAGACAATTCTTAGTGGGTATAAAGGTGGGGAAAAAGGAAAATTGGGGGGGGGGGCCTGACAACGCCACCTGGGGAGTTGCACCCCAGGAAATAAACTATAATAAAATTCCACGGGCTACACAGGTTCGTTACGCTTTGAAATTTAAGAGGATGAGACGGACTTCCAATGAAACAGCTTTATTTGACAACAATTTAAAATAGACCAGGTTTAGCTGCCTGAGTGTCAAGGAAATAAGTACCATACCAAAAAGACTGTTCAACATAAGAAAATAAGGGGAACAGGGCCAAAGAAACCAAAGAAAACTCAAAAAAGGGAATAAACAAAGCTAAGGGAATCACTACAAACCAAAATTCACGCTACGCCAACTGCTGTCCTAAAGAAAAGAGAACAAAATTAACATACTAATACCTTGAGACACCCAGGCAAGCGTTAAAC
Source organism: Nelusetta ayraudi (assembly GCF_046127955.1). Taxonomy (NCBI): domain Eukaryota; kingdom Metazoa; phylum Chordata; class Actinopteri; order Tetraodontiformes; family Monacanthidae; genus Nelusetta; species Nelusetta ayraudi. The sequence continues at coordinate 504,084 of NW_027466185.1, forward strand.
AGTTAGAACGAAAGGAAAACTTTTATTTATTCTTCGCGCGCGCACACACACACACACACACACACACACACACACACACACACACAGGACCAAAACCCAAAACAAAAAGGTAACGATCACTGGGGAACAAGATATTAATGAACTAAAAAAGGAAATCAAACTATAACAAAATCGCTACTCAATAGAAAACCCAAAGTTTCACCAAAATTTCACAACAAAACAAAGAAAAGAAAACCAACCAAAGAAAGTGGTTACGCTAACAAAAGAAACAGACAAACTGAATTGTCTAAACCAAATAAACCAAAATCAAAGGAAAAGTGTCCGCGTTGTGGTGGTGACACCGCTGTTACCCGGCTAGACGGGTGCGGCAATTGATTGCGACATTGGACATCGCCGCCGCAACAGTAACAGAGGGGAATTGAGAAAACAGAGGAAGACGGAGCGACTGCACCCAGGCAGGGGGTTGAGACCAGGGTCCTTCCAGTACCCGTCTCGGCGCACCGGTGTTCAACTGCAAGGCAGCCTCCCCGCCAAGCGCCAGAGGAGGGGGGGGGGGCTTTAACAGCCAAGCGGTGAATGCACAACGATCACGCACACACAGCACCACCTACCGATGAACGGGCACCCGCCAGGGTTCCTCCTCCGGCTGCGCTTATGGCCCAGCCCGCTCTGGGATTGCTAGCCGAAATGCTAAGAACTGCGAAGTTCTCAGCGTGGACACGCCAGAGGACAGAGTGCTGACTCCAGCCTGCGCTTCTTTTTAAAAGAGCTGCTTTCACTCTGCACTCTGGCGCAGGTGTAATCAGTGCGTTTACATGCAGAGCTTAATCGGACTAAGCAATAATTTGGTTTTCTCGTCCAATCGGAGTTCTCACCTTGTCCCCCTATACATGCAGCTGAGAAATTTGAATTACTGACGGGAACGTGTCCTCCTCCCAACAGTAGGGGGTGGAGTGAGCCTTTTCAGCTGGTCAGCTGCTTTCGGGTTGACATATTACATCATTATGATATAGAATGATAGTTCATAATGTACGTGTTACTTACTTAGCAGATAAGCTGTACCCTATTTCTTGTGCTCATGGTTATCTTAAAAGATAACCATGAGACAAGAACGTTGTCTGCTGTTGAAGGGCTACAACAACACAATGTCTTCGATGCTACGCTTTGTGCCGTCGCCACGGACCCCAAACTCTCGTTCTTGTTGGATGCGGGTTCTGCGCAGACTGGTGGGAGAGTTTGTGTACAGGTTTTGCAAAGGAACGGTATCTTCAGTTATACACACGCTCATTAAAGTGCCGACCGTGGAGGAAGCTTGTGCCGCTGCACGCCGTTTCCAGCAGAATAACAGCGAAATTATCGAAATAAAAACAAATCAGAAAAACATCTCTTTGCTGTGCTTTTATTTACAAAGTTGAAATTCTTCTAACTTACAAAAAATGTGAACGAAAAGGTAGAAATATAAATACGAAGGAATACGTATTTGTTCAGGGCTGCGCAAAGCCGGAGCCCTGCATTTGCTGCGCTACCCTTTTTAAAAAGGTCTCTGTTGTGTGTTATTTTAATATGTCCATCTCTTTTAGAAGAGAAAGCATCGCCCCGGTCTCATCCTCTCTCCAAATGTCAACATTCTTATTCGAGTTTGCTGGTTGTTTCACGCCGTCTGTTTTGTTAGACGACGTAGTTGTGCGGTGGCGCGTGCGCACTTACGTTGTCCAGTTAATAGTCCGACTAAGGCGTATACATGGCCGAGAAATTAGAATTCCAATCGCATTATCTGGGTGTCTCAATCGGAGTTCTCCGATTCCAATCGGAGTTCTCAAACTCCGATCATAATCAGACGAAGGCAATAATTCAAATTTCTCTAGTACCATGTAAACGCACTGAGGGACGCAAAGATTGCACTCCGGCGCAGGTGTGATTGATGACGTGAAGGTGGGGGCAAACCCACCTGCCACATAGTTAATTAATTCAATTAATTAATTAAAGTGCTTTTTGAACCTTTGGCCGCTCCGTAGATTGTGGAAACGGGAAATGAATTGACTCACAGCACACAGTCACACGCTTGCAGCCGGCTTGTAAGCACAACAAAAAAAAGAAAAAGACACTGAGCGTAGATGAGCACTAGGAAGGACTAACATGGATAAGGCGTCAATTGTAAATGGAAAGTTCCACTTCAAAACCCTGCCAGATGGCAGTCTTGACAGGACAAAAGTGATATGCATTTACTGTAAAGCTGTATTTAGTTTCCACCGGAGTACGAGCAGTCTTACGTTTCACTTGTCTGCGAAGCATACAGCTGACGCGGAGAGCCCTCCGCCCCCTTCTGAGGTAAAGCAAACCACGTTGGATGGTGTGGCACGGAGACCACTGGCCGCGTCCACCACACGCCAACTTTCAACAGCGGGGGCTAAATGGGTGTGGCTACGGCTTGCAGGCCAATTAATGTGGTGGAGGACGAGGGTCTGCGCGATATCATATATATTATACTGACTATGGATGAATATGACACTGACTGGATGATTATGGCACTGACTGTAGATTACTATGGATGCTGAACAGCTGTTATAGGCTATACTGCCTAACTGCACTATATCAGTTGAGTCCTGTACTGTATTGCACTGCCCCCTGTTTAATGCACACTTTATTTATTGTTTTGATTTAATTTAATTGATTTTGTGCATCACAGTTTGATGCAATGCAGAAGTGTCATCCTTTTGTCTTAATGGCTGCTGAAAAAAGGGGATGAATAGTTCAAGTTGGAGTTGAAAAGTAAAATAGAGAAATTTTGGTAGTACTAGTAATCATTACTATGTAATGTTACAGTTATGCCCATCTGTTATCTTTGTTGGGCTTGAGTTTATGATTATTTTTTTTTACCCTGTGCATCTTTTGTTTTGTTAGTCGTACTTGTCATTGCTCCAACACGAATAAACATGCTGCATCCCACTAGATGGCACATTTGCCTTATTTACAAGCACCATGGTCATCAGAGCTGATCTCTGCCACTCTCAGCAGCGTGAGTCTAAGGTCTACTAAGATTCCACAATCTATTACACCTCGTGAGCAAAACAGGCTACAGGTAAAATTAAACATCTTCAGTTGAGCAACTCAGGCAAGTTAAACTGATTTAAAAACAAACAAACACTATAATACGAGGAAAAGAATCCGCTATATGTCAATAAATACAACAGATTGAGTATTCATAAAAACAATGCTTACTTTAAATAAGAAAATCCAACAAACCAACAAGTGCAACACTAAAAAGCAAACCAACAATCAAAATAATGCTTAATTGCCTTAGTTTCGTCCCACACTTATCAGCTTAGCTACTAAGAATAACACACATTATTCACCTGGACAGAAGGAGGTTCTGAGGAACGTGTTGGTCCTGGAGCTTCCTGGTCAGGATGTTCGGGAGATCCCTCTGGCTCAATGTCTGGAGCGCCAACATATTTTAGAATTGCTCCTGCAGAGACAAAGCTCATTAGACCATCAAGCAAAACAGATCAGAAGCACATTTTCCTATTCTATTATTACAGTGATGTTGCAGTAATATAGGAAAATTAAAAATTCATTTGTTTTTAAATTAAACATTATGGTTGCAGTGTCCCTTTAAAGCTTTTACCCAATTACAAAACTGTCATTTTTAAGAGTTTTTGGCATTACTTTACACACTGTACTAGTTAAAGTAATAAAACTAAGATAAATGACCCACTGCCACAACAGTCTAAAATAGTCAACACCATGCCAAATAAAGTATTTCCATAAAATATTTCTTTGAATTCTAAAACAGTAGCACATTTCTAATGAAGGGCCTACAAAATACAAACTAAGCTTAGTAAATTCATCCTAAGTTAAGGCTAAAATAACATTAAGAGTCAAATATGTGAGAGACAACTTCCACTGAACAATAACAGGGGACTGACTACAACAACTACACATGCCCTCCCTCCCGCCCTCCCTGTTAGAATGTGAATAAACGGGTGTGGTATAGGTCTTGGTGATTCTCGCGTGATGCTGTGAGATTTTCGGACCGTCGGCGCAATCCAAAATGGCGACACCCTGTCAGTAGTAAACAAACTTTACCTGACTATTTTGCCGAATTACATATATTTATAAAATAGATTAAAAACTATAAGAGATAAGAAGCCTGGAGGACGAGGAGAGCTTAGCCGATCTGGAAAAATATCTAGACGACATCTTCGACCGAAGAGTTATGGGGAAGACGGGCAAGACGCCAACGCCAACGTCAACGCCGTCTTCCAAGCGAAGCCGTCCCGAAGACTCCCCCGGAACAATTTCACCACCCGGCAATTCCTCGATTGACATATTATTGTCGATCGAACAAAGGCTCTCCAGCGTTGATGCCAGATTGAACTTAATGGAAACACTCCACAAGGAATTCCAGGCGATGCGCGAGTCGCTGGAATTCAGCCAGCAACAGGTTGTCTCACTAGCCGCAGAAAATAAGGAGCTGCGAGGGTCGGTTAAATCTCTCACTGAGGGAATGAGCCAACTCTCTAAAGACAATAAATATTTAAAAGAAACAGTCCTAGACCTCCAGGCGCGCAGCATGAGAGACAACCTGGTGTTCTCAGGGATCCCCGAAAAGGCGGAAGAAGACCCGGAGAAGACGGTAGCGGACTTCTTCAAGAACATCACCTTCCACCGGGTACATCGTCTTGGAGGGAAGAAACCTGACAGCCGCCGGCCGAGACCCATCGTGGTAAAATTTGAACATTTCAAGCAAAAAATGCTGGTAAAGAGCCGAGGACGGGAACTTCGCGGAACCGACTTTGGAGTGAACGATCAATTTCCAAAGGAGATTCTGGATCGACGAAGAGTCCTCTTCCCGATCCGGAAAAGGTTCCTCGCTGAAGGCTCTAAAGCGGTTGTCGCGGTAGACAAACTGTTTGTCAATGGTCAGCTCTACCGCGATAGCAAGTCAACTCCGTGGTTGTACTAACCGTTCTCTCCACAGGCTTCAAGACAACAGGTAATATCGTATTAACGCAGCTTATGCCAATATTGTTGTCAATGATAATCACGTAAGCGCCATTTCAGTCAAAGTATGACTTTTCTTCATCAAACTGATTCTCCCCCCTCAATATCCCTCCCCTCAAACTGCACTAATGTCTCTTCCTCACTTCTTTTCTCTCTGGTAACAATGTTCATCGTGACAGATTGCAACAATGTTTGTTTACATTGGCAGTTGTACGCGCGCACGCACGCACGCACACACACACGTAACACACACACTAACACATACACCACTCTAGGTCTATATAGTAAACATGACCTCCCTTAAGTTCGTCACTTGGAATGTGCGGGGTATAGGTACCAGGGACAAAAAATTTAAAATTCTCAACCATTTGAATTTTCTTGAAGCCGACATTGCCCTACTACAGGAAACTCACTTAACAAACACTACAGCACATAATCTAAAATCGACCCTTTTTCCAAACATCTACTCGGCGAGTTACAACTCGAAGCAGAGAGGTGTGGCTATCTTGATCAATAAGAGACTTAATTTCATTATAAATAGTACAATATCTGACCCTAATGGAAGATATATAATAATCAACACTAACATTGACAATAAAGATTACTGTATTGCTAGTATTTATGGCCCAAACGTGGATGATCCCTCTTTCTACCATGCCTTTTTCTTATCACTCTCTGCACATGTAAACACAACACTCATAGTAGGGGGTGACTTCAACCTAGTGTTAAACTCTGATATTGATAGATCCAACACCTCAGCTAGCCAACGACACTCATTAGCTGCAGACACATTAAAACAGTATATGAGTGATTTTGGTTTATCAGACCCTTGGCGTTCAAACCACCCAACTCACAGAGAGTACACCTTTTTCTCTTCTGTTCACCACTCATACTCACGCTTGGACTACTTTATCACCAGCAACTCACTCTTGGCAGATATCCGGGAAGCCCGGATCCACTCCATCACTATTAGTGATCATGCACCTGCCTCTATCTCCGTCTCTACAAAGGCACCTAGAGCACCGATCTGGAATTGGAGGCTGAACACGTCATTACTCATAGACTCAGATTTTATAAAATACTTTAATAAGGAGTGGACAATATTCCTACAAATTAACGACTTGCATGAAACTCCTGTACATGTTCTATGGGAAACAGCTAAAGCAGTAATGCGGGGCAAAATAATATCTTATTCATGCCACAAAAAAAAAAAAAGAATTAGCTCTGGAGTCTGAATTAGTTAATAATATTAAAACATTAGAATCTTCATATGCCATCCAACAGGAAGAAGACGTATGGAAAGAGCTATGCAAACTAAAAACGGAATTAGCCAAACTGACAGATAAAAAAACCAAGTTCCAAATGCAAAGATTACGCCTTGATAACTTTGAATGCAATAATAACTCTAGCAAATTCTTAGCGAGCCAGCTAAAGTCAAACAGAGAAAAAGCAACAATCTCCTCCATCAAAAACCTGGATGGCAAACTAACCCATAACCCAGAAGAAATTAACCAATGCTTCAGAGATTTCTACAAAAAATTATATTCCTCCGATAATAATCCTTCAGAAGCCTCAATAGATAACTTCCTTAATCGTATTGTGCTCCCTAAATTAAATCAGGAACAGGCTACTACAATGGACGCAGATCTCACTCAGGAGGAATTTGAAGAAGCATTGGCACAAATGCCAGTAAATAAAGCCCCAGGACCTGATGGCTTCCCAGTAGAATTTTATAAGGCACTTTGGCCTACTATTGGTCCGACCTATAATAGAATGGCTAGAGAGATCCTAAATACTGGACTTCTCCCATCAAACATGAATTCCGCTAACATTAGCCTCATACTCAAACCGGACAAAGACCCATCGCTTCCGACTAGCTACCGACCAATATCATTAATCAATACCGATCTTAAAATTATTTGTAAAGCAATAGCTAGACGACTAGAAAAAATTACTCCATATATAATCCATCCTGACCAAACAGGGTTTCTTAAAGGTAGAGATTCAACCTCCAACGTACGTAGATTTATCAATCTGATAGACTATACTAACGCCAACAATCTACAAACAACAATTGTTTCGCTAGATGCAGAAAAAGCATTTGACAGGGTCAATTGGAGTTTCTTATTCTCAACACTACAAAAATTTGGTTTCGGGAATTCATTTATATCCTGGATACGAACATTATACAGCTCTCCGTGCGCCTCAGTCAGAACGAACAGCCAGACCTCTCAAAGGTTTAATCTGCAACGAGGAACCAGACAGGGCTGTCCTCTCTCCCCTTCACTATTTGCAATGTTCATAGAACCTCTGGCAGCTGCAATTCGGCAAAATGATAATATCAAAGGAGTCCAAACTTCAACATCTGACCATAAAATAAGCTTATATGCCGATGACGTATTGTTATTTCTTCAAAATACACAATCCTCACTTACTGAAGTTATCAGCCTTATTGACAATTTCTCTTGTATTTCAGACTATTCAATAAATTGGGCAAAATCCACGGTGCTACCGCTTAATTGTAAATTTAAACGAACCACTCTAGCACCATTGCAAGCCGGTAACATACGATACTTAGGTATCAACTTCTCTCCCAACCTATCAGACTTAATACAACTCAATTTCATCCCGCTATTAAAGAAAATAGAAAATGATCTAATTCGATGGAGAAACTTACCCATATCTCTTTTAGAGAAAGTTGCAACAGTAAAAATGATGGTTTTACCTAAACTAAACTACCTTTTCTCAATGATTCCCTATCAACCTCCTGCTCAGTGGTTTAAAACCCTGAACTCAAACGTCACAATATTTCTATGGAAAAACAAACCACCCCGTATCAGTCTGAAGACGCTTCAAAAAGCGAAAGATGCTGGGGGACTAGAATTGCCAAACTTTTATTACTACTATATTGCCAACAGAATAAAGTATATTCATAAGTGGTTCAACCCTAGCCCACATGATGTATCCTGGCATGTCATAGAACAAGCCTATTGTGGTGATATTCAGTTAGCAGACTTGCCATTTATCAGCACACCAAAACACCACAGCTGCATGAAAAGCGTTAATATAAGTCACTCTCTGACGGCTTGGATGGAATTTCTGAAAATCACAGGTTCTTCCCTTCTCCCGTGCGGTCGTATGCCCATCTGGAACAATCCTGATTTACTACAAAATAAAAAAGCACTTAACTTCACACATTGGGCAGATAAAGGTATAACTCACGTAAAACACATAAGAGAGAATAATAATTTTAGACCATTTCAAGAGCTTGTGACACAGTTTGGAATTAACAGTAGTTGTTACTTAGAATACATGCAAATTAAGTCCATAATTAAGAATAAACTCAAACTTGAACACACACACATGGAGGTCTCTCCGGCTGTACAGTCGGTCCTTAATTTCTCACCTCCTAA
>NW_027466185.1:517500-525000 GCF_046127955.1 Nelusetta ayraudi
AGAGGTTGGTGGTCTGCAGGAGCTTCTACAGCAGCAGAAGATCAGTCTGGAGAGGAGATGTGAACGTGTGACTGAAGGTGAAGAAGCAGGAAGTCAAACTCTCCTCAACAGCATCTACACTGAGCTCTACATCACTGAGGGACTGAGTGAGGAGGTCAACAGAGAGCATGAGGTCAAACAGCTGGAGACCAAGAAGACCAAGGAGATCCTCCACGACCGTCCAATCAGGTGCAGCCAGATCTTTGAAGCCTCACCTGAGCAGCAGGGACTCAGGGAGTCAGAGTGGTGCTGACCAGGTCTCTGGGCTGGACTGGGAAGCCTTGGGGTCCCACTGGAGGAGCTGGAGGAGGTGACTGGGTCCAGGGAAGTCTGGCGGTCTCTGCTGAGGCTGCTGCCCCCGAGACCTGACTCCGGATACGGCAGTAGAAGATGGATGGATGGATGGATGGATGGATGGATGGATGCCAGGTGATAGAACATTTCATAAAAACAGACTCTGCATTATAACTTCTATTACACTCTAAATAACTCACTCCAATATAACTGCACTCGTCCTTCTCTCACATTACATTGGATCACAATGACCAAACAACACAACAAACACAATGATCCAACTGTACTGCCACGTCCAGACTCAGTGTAGGTCTGTAGGCCTCTTGGACCTTCATGTGAACCACTGCGTGTTGACTGGAGGTGAAACATGACTGACTGCTGTCCTCCTACCTGGACAATGCAATCTCACTTTCATTCTGCTGCAGATGGCCATTTTCATTTTACACCGTCCAAATTTACAGCTCAGGGCACTGGGACGAATTCCAAATTGTGTGCAGATACAGGCCTACACTTCAAATAATTATGAGAAAAATCCAACGTAAAGAGAGCACTTCCATTAGGAAATAGTCAACATGAAATTTCGTCTTCTACTGACACCTGCTGGTCAAATTGAATAGTTGCAAATATTGTGAACACGTTGTCATCTAATTCTAATCCTAAACAATATGGCCATTCCAAGTCAAGTATTAAGACAATTAATCAGGTTTGTACTGCTTGATTGAACACATTCATCCCGTTCCAGTGCACTAAAACCCACTTCCCTTCAGGACCGTGTCAGCGAAGCCAAAACTTCCTTGAGTGACGCTGTTTCCCAGCATGCAATGCGAGCTAGCGATTCACAATACTATTTCATCACAAACATGAATGTAAAAAATAAAAAGGGACGAAAAATGAAACTTCAGGAACACCAACCATTGCAATACAAGCAGAACTGGGCCGAAGTTTTATATTATGTACACCAAAATACAGCCTTCTGGTGGACAAGCTATTTAATCCGTGTCTTCCGATGGCACTTCAGTGGGTGGGAGCTCGTCGTAGAGGTCACGTGCTGGGTGCTCGTCACCCCACCAACCACCTCGGGGAAGGTCTAACAGGAGAAGCTTGCTGGCGGAAATGATGCACTACAAGTGGATGTGACACTAATGAGTGCGATGGATGAGGTAGAGCAATGCTCCAGAACCCGATTCAGACTACTCTCCCTCCACTTTTTTTGTTTTGTATGAGCGTTTAAAAAAAACAACATCATGATAATCGAATAAGCTTTAGTTTATTAATCAGAATTAAAACAAGTAGGTTTTGCCCTTATAAGGTTGTAGATTTGTTATAGATGAGTTCCTTTGTTGGAGTTTGGCGCTTGAAAAACTATATATGGGATGTACCATGACCTGAGGGATTTCCTCATCCCATCCCAGCTTGGTTCTGATGCTGAATGTGAATGTATCTTGCTGTACATCCCACTGAGCTCCAAGGGCCCTCTCCATAGGGAGCTGGTCTCTGTCAAGGTTAAGTGTTTTTACCTCTTTAGCTCTCTGCTCTTCAGGAATGGCGGCCAGCACCGAGCGATGATTGCTCACAAACTTATTGAGCTTAAATCCACCTCTACCGCACAGGTCTGTTAGCTGCTGGTACAGATGTATTGCTTGTTCCACCGTGCTGACGGTCTTTAGACAATCATCCACGTAGAAATTTTGACAAACAGTGTTTATGACCTCGGCTGGGAAGTCATGCTGATTGTCGTCGAATGAAGCACAGCTTGGGGATGACACTGCCCCAAAGATGTGGACCAGCATCCTGTGCTCTTGTAGGTCCTTTGTAATGTCCCCATCTGGCCACCAGAGGAAGCGTAAGAAGTTTACATTCTGGTTGGAAACTCTTACTTGATGAAACGTTCCCTCAATGTCAGTCATGAATGCTACAGGGCCTTGGCGAAAACGAAGCAGCACACCTAGCAGTGTACTTGTCAAATTGGGACCCTGCAGGAGCTCTTTATTTAATGATGTTCACTCACTTTCAATCTCACAGCCACTAAAAAACCTGATTGTGATTGAGAGGTCCTCAGCAGCCAATCACTGTTGGGAGTCCAGCCTTCAAACACTCCTACTGAATCCAGAGTCACATCTGTGAGCATCTGGAACTTTGGCCCTGATCCTCCACACCACACAACTTGGGATGACAGCGCCACCTACCTGTATCCTTTCAGCAGCCAGTCCATCCTCTGACCCGTTTCCACTGTGGCCTGTTGTGTCATCTGGACCGGAGTCTGGATCATCAGTGTCCAGGTTCATGGAATCTGTCAGAGTGCCGCCGTCCTGTGACGTAATGATAGAGAATCACTCTATTTATACTAATGTGCAGAACCACTAGAGTGTCATTTCTTCACTGCTGTCAGCAACAAGCATTTGGTGTCACACTGGTGTACAACACTTATGGGCTAATTAATAAGAAATTACATATTTATGAATCACCCGCAATGCCCAGATTGTTGCTGCTTATCTGCTGATATGAGCCGTCAACTGTTGCAATATAGAACCACGGGCAGGAAATTACAATTAGTGTAGAGCGTATTATAATTTAAAACTTTACTAACGGTAGTTCTTTAAAGAATTTAGGAGGGATGGAACAGGCTAACGTGACGACGTCACCTGTAACACGGTAGGAGCTCAACCTGCTGTCACGGCGAAAACTCCGTGTTACGTCCCGTCGAGGGGGACCGAGACGCAACGTGTGGGACACCTTCCCCCACTCCCAAGCCTCATTAATTTTTCACTGCAGTTGGCAGTTTCAACAAAAAACATTTTATTAATCAGTAAATGAAATAAACAAAACGACTTAACCGGTGGGCAGCAAAGGCTTCAGGGTGGGCCCAGGCCAAAATAATAAACCCAACTCCAACTAGCTCGCCTAAAGAACTAACTAAAGAAAGAAAGAGAAGCCAAATACAGAAAGGCTAACCTCCCTACATACTTAATAAACAGGAGAAAAGAGGGGACAAAGAAAATGGCAGCCCACCCCTACGGCAGCGTGCTCTAACACCATTTCAGAAGTGACTAACTGCAGAGTTGGGAGCGGAGGAGGGATGACCGTCAGGCTGGCTCGACTGCTCCTCCTTCTCAGCCGTGGCGCGTCCAATCAGCAGCCGACATCCAGGACCGCACCTGCAAGGCGTCATCCACTCTCACACACACACAGACACAAACATAGAGGCATCTTGACCCACCTGTGGGTCATATCACCCCCTCCCTTAAGAACTAAACCCTATTAACATACCTACAAACAAAACTAAACAAGAAAAACCTCAGTTCCCCCGAAATAAAATTCCGCAGCTAGTCCACATCATAATGCATCTGCCAACACATTATCAACCCCCCTTCCTGTGGTAAATCTGGAGATTGAAGTCTTGCAGGGGCAGAGACCACCGCATCTACGTGGGCATTATGGTCTGTAAATACCTGACCCCAAATTATCATCAAGATGGGCATTGTCAGAAGAAGAGCCAAAGCTTTATTGTTAACTTCCCAATAATGACTCTGTGTGCGTGCTGCTTACTTGTGGCATGTCCCTCTACTTCTATGTCATGGTGCAAAACTGACGTACGGCGGAGGTGGTCAGAAAACAATAGTGGGTGGTTCTCAATTAATTTAACAATATCATGACGGGCTGATGCAGGCAAATGGGACAAAAACAAGCTTAAGTTATTCATAATTTCAGAGTTTCCCAGGCGCGCCGAAGGAACACCGATTTTTTTTTTTTTTTTTTTTTTTCCAATGAGCCCTCCCTCCGCCAATGGGCACGGAGGGGGCGGAGGCTCAGGCGACACATTTTTCCGAGCGACGTAACGCCCGGTTCACACCGGACGCGGAAGCGCCACGAAGCGCCACGAAGCGCTGCGAAGCGCCGCCGAGCGCTTCCATTCGGCGCCCATGTTAATCAATGTAGTAGTTCACACCAGACGCGAACAGGCGCGCGGCTCCCCTCGCGGATCGCGCCATGCATTTAACGTCAGTTCACTGGACGTGGAAGCGAAGCGCCGCCGAGCGCTTCCATTCGGCGCCCACGTTAATCAATGTGGTGGTTGCGCGGCTCGCGGCATGCATTTGTTGTTTCGTCGTCTGCTCTATTTCGTGCGCGGGCCGCGAGCGATCCTCGTCTACAGTACAGGAAGTCGCTCAATAAAAACGAGAAAATCCGGTGAATTTTCAAAATAAACTAATTTCAAAATAAAAACCGAATGATAAATTCGATCATATATCATATTTGTATGTTATATTTGTCAGTACATTGTATCAGAGTGCGAGAGAGATTAAACACACACACACACACACACACACACACACACACACACACACACACACACAGAGGAAGACTTGATCAAAATACGTCTGTTTGATCCTAGAGATGCCGGTCAATGATCATTATGAAAGAGGTCTTGTCTTGAGATGGACACCTGAGTGCGTGTTTCTATTTATTTACACACACACACACACACACACACACACACACACACACACACACACACACACAAAAGTAAGCTACAGAGCGGGCTGGCTACGGGGTGAGGGGGGGCGATGATGAAAATGATTTTTTTTATTTATTTTTTTTAAAGAAAAAAAAAAGAAGCTCAAGTGGGAGTGAAAAAAAGACTGCAGCTGAGCAGAAGCGCTTGTCGACCGTCGTGGAGCTGTTCGCGTCTGGTGTGAACCAGTTGGAGCCTCGCTCGCGAAATTCGTCGGCGCTCCGCTTCGTGGCGCTTCCGCTTCGTGGCGCTTCCGCTTCCATTGAAATGAATGGCACGAGCCGCGCGCCTGTTCGCGTCTGGTCTGAACCACTACATTCAGTGCGTTTACATGGCACTAGAGAAAATCGAATTATTGCCTTAGTCCGATTATGATCGGAGAACTCACGTGCGTGTAAACACCTTACTCCGATTATGATTGGAGTTTGAGAACTCCGATTGGAATCGGGGAACTCCGATTGAGACACCCAGATAATGCGATTGGAATTCCAATTTCTCTGCCATGTATACGCCTTATTCGGACTTTTAACTGGACAATGCGAGTGCGCATGCGCCACGCCTCGCTCTCACGACTCATGACCGCACAACTACGTCGTCTAACAAAACAGACGGCGCGAAACAACCTGGCAAACGTGAATAAGAATGTTGACATTTGGAGAGAGGATGAGACCGGGGCGATGCTTTCTCTTCTAAAAGAGATGGACATATTAAAATAACGCGCAACGGAGACCTTTTTAAAAAGGGTAGTGCAGCAAATGCAGGGCTCCGGCTTTGCGCACCCCTGAACAAATACGTATTCCTTCGTATTTATATTTCTACCCTTTCTGTTCACATTTTTTGTAAGTTAGAAGAATTTTAACTTTGTAAATAAAAGCACAGCAAAGACATGTTTTCCTGATTTGTTTTTATTTTGGTAATTTCGCTGTTATTCTGCTAGAAACGGCGTGCAGCAGCACAAGCTTCCTCCACAGTCGGCACTTTAATGAGCGTGTGTATAACTGAAGACACCGTTCCTTTGCAAAACCTGTACACAAACTCTCCCACCAGTCTGCTCCGAACCCGAATCCAACAAGAACGAGAGTTTGGGGTCCGTAGCGATGGCACAAAGCGTAGCATCGAAGTGTTGTTGTAGCCCTCCAACAGCAAACAACGTTCTTGTCTGCCTTTTAAAATAACCACGAGCACAAGAAATAGGGTACACCTTAGCTGCAAAGCAAGTAACACGTACATTATGAACAATCGTTCCATATCATAATAGATTTAATATGTCAACTGAAAGCAGCTGACTATAACCTCTTTCATTGAACTCCAAAACATACATGATCAAAATCCATATTATTATTATGTTGTTGTTTTTTTTAAATGCTCATACAAAACAAAAAAAAAGTATGACATCCACTTGTCGTGTATTAATTTTGACACCAAGCTTCTCTTGTTACCACTGACTACATTGACCCATATTTTCCATATACTCAACTGAATCAGATCCCCTGCAAGGGCAACGAGGTGGTTGGTGGAGTGACGTGCAACCAGCACGTGACCTCTACGATGAGCTTCCACCCACGGAAGTGCCATAGGCAGACACTGATTAAATAGTATGGCTTGTCCACCAGAAGGCTGTATTATGGTGTACATAATATAAAACTTCGGCCCAGTTCTGCTTGTATTGCAATGGTTGGTGTTCCTGAAGTTTCATTTTTTCCTTTTTCCCTTTTTATTTTTTACATCCATGTTTGTGATGAAATAGTATTGTGAATCGCTCGCTCGCTTTGCATGCTGGGAAACAGCGTCACTCAAGGAAGTTTTGGCTTCACTGACACGGTCCTGAAGGGAAGTGGGTTTTAGTGCACTGGAACGGGATGAATGTGTTCAATCAAGCAGTACAAATCTGATTAATTGTCTTAATACTTCACTTGGAATGGCCATATTGTTTAGGATTAGAATTAGATGACAACTTCTTCACAATATTTGCAACTATTCAATTTGACCAGCAGGTGTCAGTAGAGGACGAAATTTCATGTTGACTATTTCCTAATGGAAGTGCTCTCTTTACGTTGGATTTTTCTCATAATTATTTGAAGTGTAGGCCTGTAGTTGATGAGGAATCACGGTGTGCTAACGCTACTCAAACAGCTTAGATGAAAAAAAGGGAGTGTGATTTGGGTTTGTGGTACATTATGACAATCTTGGACTTGCAAGACTGAGGCGACGGTTCAATTCCCATCAATGTGTATTATATATGTGTTATTTAGCTCATCTATTCTACATTTTAAATAGATCAGATTTGACATCTGACCCACTGAACACTTACTATTGAACATATTTTTAAACTATGGGCTATTTAGTCTTGTTTTAGGATATAATATAATTCATTGCACAAACTGTCAGGCTAAGTATAGAGCTATAGTCCACTACAATCAGTCGTGCCAAAAAAGAGACATTGTCTTTATTTTTCATTTTTATTTTATTGTGTCAGCATTGAACCATACAAGCATGTAGTGTTGTCCAACAAGAATGCATGGCAAATCAAATCCCAAACAACCTATGAAACAATGAACACGTTTCTATTGCACTTCATTTTATTGAGCACTAGATGACCTCCTCGAGCACTGTGTCATTGAAGCCTCGAGGAATGAACCATTTTTTGAAACAAG
>NW_027466185.1:532500-565000 GCF_046127955.1 Nelusetta ayraudi
TCTTCTGAAGTGACTCACTGTTGCCAGCTGGTGCTGGAATTTTAAACCGTGACCGGTTTCGCCTTGATGAAAAGAACCATGCAGAACCTTGGCTAATCTAATACCAGTGCCATGATCTGCCACTGCATCTTCACTGGTACTAACTGATGATGGATCACAAATCACATGTGCGAGGCGTAGAACGAGCGGAGCAGTCAGAGGCAACAGAAGAAGAAAGAAAAGCCTCCTTAGCTTAGTTGATCTTCTGTGTTGCCTCCTGGACGGTGCTGGCCTCCTCTGGCTTGGTGCTGGCAACCACGGGAGCCACAGGAACCACGGGCAATGCTCTGGTCATCTGTGGCGTCGCCTCCACCTGATTAAAATAAGAAAGATGTGATTTTATGCCAATAAACATAGAAAGGAAAACACTAGGCTTTACACGATCACGATTTTTGTGCCAATCACCGATCAGTGAGTTTAAAAAATCAGATCACGTTAGGGGCAATAAATACTTGTTTCTGTACACCCCTTGCCTTCTCACGAGCGCCGTCTAAAGTGCTTTAGCATCGGTTTCACAGTTTGCTTTTCTTTTTCTTTCTCCGCGTGTTTCTTGAACTCGACATGCTCCTCCGTGTGTATCTTTTCCAAGTGCCTGATTAAATTTGTGGTGTTGAAATTTTTTGCCAAAATTCCCCCGCTAGGTACTGTAGCGTTGCATATATTGCAGATAGCTTGTGCTATGTCTGTTTCTCTCACTTTGAAAAACTTCCACACCCCCGACACGTTTGTTTGTGTCACCCATGGATGTTGCTGTCGTGAAGATTCAAAGAAACTTTATTGTCCGTCACATAGCGACAGTACTCAAAACAGGAAGAGGCACGAAGACGAAAATGAAGGTTTTTGAATCATGAATCATTAGCTCTCGGATACAAACAAATAAACATGTCGATGCTGTGAAACTACTTTGGAGGAAATGAGACAGATTAAAAAAGTTTCAACACGACCATGACGTCATTGATCGGTGATTCATGACATGACGCCCGATCATGAACGTTTCAAAAAATGCCAAATATCGGCCGATCCGATACAGCCGATAAGATCGGTGTAAAGCCTAGAAAACACACACAGGTGATGAAGTGGAAATGAATAAGTACAAACCTGCTGCACTGCTGTGACATTGCTGGAGGCAGACTCAGTCATGTGGACAGTTGAACGTGTTGCCCACACCTGCAAATACAAGGACACAAAGTAACGTTTAAAGAACTGCATTTATTGTCCTATCACAAAGATGCACACAATGAAATACACATATCCCAAATACCAACATGTCACTGGTTTGTTTTGGTTTTTGAGGCAACGCGTGCTGATCGACGTCTCAGGCTGGACATCTGGAAGAACATAAAGAAATGAATTCATAAACAAAGTGACACACTAATTAAACTGTACATGTACTGTACATATGTGATCTTGTGTTGATAATAGGGGTGGGGCGATACGGCTAACCCACGATTCGATACTGTGACGATATTTGGCCCACGATAATGACAACATCACGACACACGATATCTTCGATATCTTCGAAATTTTGCAGACGATATTGTCATAACCCGGCTCAAGAGTTATGACAATAACGGAAGGGACACTGCGGATTGCGATTAATCAAAAGGTTTATTATAACAAAATAGATAATTGTAAGCAAAATAATGAAATATATGGTGTGTGTTTGTCAGTATTCATCAGTAATGTAAGTGTGGATGAGTGAATAATAGGATGTGGGGTGTTGTCAGGTGCAAAACAGAACAGAAGAAGCTGAGAGTCGGCCAGACGCCCATGGCTGCTGGATGGAGAATGGGGAAGAGACCGAGCGGCACACGCAGTCGGCCTTTTATCCTGCGGGGGGCATCGGCACAGGTGTCCTAATCGGAAGATGCCACACCCACATCCACCGCTACCTAGAAATGGGAAAACAGCTGGGAGCCACAACAAGTTATATAGAGACAGGGTCGTCACAATATGTGACTGAAAAAGAAAAAAATAGCCATAAAAAGGAAAATGCCTGTGATCTTGCATTTATTCCAAAACTTTGTATAATGTACAAACAAACGTGCACTGCACAAGCAAACATATTAAAGTGCATGAACATTAATAACTTTCATGTAAATAAGGACAGTGCTTTCTGGTAATGTAAAGTCAGTAGCAACTTGTCTTATCTCAACTTGGGGACTTGGGATATACAAACCGACGGGAAGATGAGAGAGGGAAAAAAATCGTTTCACTGCCCCGATTCTGAAAATCAATAAAAAAAAAATGATGTAGACAAAATAAATAAATAAATAAACGCGTCCCCAAAATATATGGGACAAAGTGAAGTGCGTCCCCCATCAGTTCATTACGGGACAGGCTTTTTAGTTGCCAAATATGGGACAATCGCGTATTTTACGGGAGGGTTGGCAACCCTATCTAGACCACAGACGGAAATTAAATGAGGTTTTGTCATTTTCCATAAAAAACGGGACAAATTGTGTCCCGGGAGAGATTTTATCTTTCCCGGGACAGGTGGTGAAAAAAGAGAACAATTCTGGGAAAAACGGGACGGGTGATAGCGAACGAGGCAGCTCTGCAGATTCGTAGTGTTGCCATTGTATTTTACCTTCGCAAAACAGTTGTTGCAGATTGCATATTCTTTATGAAGTTTCCTCCCGTCATCCGTCTCGTAAAAGCCAAAGTGGGTCCACACTTTAGAGTGGTAACTTGCGGGTGGGTCTTTGATTTGTTTTCCGTTGTTGGTATTTTCCGCCGTTCTTGCATGTGCTCTTCCGTTGTTAACTCGTCTTATTCACCGGCCGCTGCTTACGCCTACTTGACTCTTACGGGATTAGCGCCCCCACAAACAGGACAGGAGAGATTAAGCCTTAGCCTCACTGAACCACACGGGATTGGACGGGATGTCTGTGTGAAATGCAGTCTCAACAGTTGTTGGTACTGTCTATAAAAAAAAGAGGAGAGGAAATCAGAGTCAACTTAGGATAAGTGTTCATTTTTAAAATAAAAAGTTGCACAGTTTGACAAATACACGATTGGGGGGAAAAAAAAAAGAGGGATGAACAGGTTACCTCAACCTCCTGTCCAACAAGAGTCCATTCAGGAGCAGGTCCATACACTGGCATGTGGACAGGACCTGTCACAACCACTCTGGGAGACACCCTGGGCGATGATTGGTTGTGGCACAACACCCCTGGCCTAGGTGAAGGGGGTGCGAGCTGATGGAGCATGCAGCATGCAGACGCTCCACCAAAATCAGTCCTGAGGTGCACCTAAACAGAAAACAACATGTTAACACATATTTGTCATATCAAATGAAGAGCAAGTAAGGCTGAAGAAGGCAAAACTTACACCATCATAACACCACCATGTACAGCTGACGAAGGGGGAGGTGATCGGCCATATACACAAATGTTAAACCTGGAAGAAGTGTCACATAATCAATTATGTAATCACACAATTCTAAGAAATATCTGTTAGCACAGTGTCACTGAAGAGAAAAAAATACAACAAAAATATGTATTTTACACACCCATGCGTGCAGCAACACGATGATATACTTGACGTAGCGCTGTTTGTAGTTCTGGCTTGACAGTCAGGCGAGGTGGAAAGTCAAGCACAAACACCTACAAAATAGTTGTATAAAAAAAAACAAACCCAAACAAACATAAAAATGCAAAATAAATTCATGAATATTCTTGTTATTGAACTATGGATCATGGAATTACTTGATATTGATAAAACAAAGTGGCGATGACATTCATGTGTTCAAATTTGTTTGTCACAGCAGATAAACAAATCTTGGGCCAGCGGTCCAACACAGTTGCCAGTAGCGCAGCAAAATCCTGGGCGGAGTCTGTTACAAGCCCGTGTTAAAGGTTGTTGCCCGGGGCGAGAACACAAAACCATCCACAAGTGGACAGAGATGTGAGTCTCCCACCACCAGAACAAAAACATAAAGAAACTCGTGGCTTGACAAAATCACGACCCATACCTTCTTGTCTGGTTGCTGGGCCTTAAGAACGAACTTGCACTGTTTTGTCAGTCAGGAGCAAAACGGGCCATCTTCGCACCCAGGTCGCTGACCAGTACCGCGCCCTGTGTAAATTGACAAAAAAGAAAAATCTAAATATGTGTTTGTAAGATTTATTTGGAATACAACATAACAACACAGGCAGAACATGAAATCATGAACGTGGAAGTACTCACGACGTTCAAAGTCCTTCCGAGGTGGAAAAGGTGTCCAATCCCGTTTTTGCTCCAGGCGTCGTTTCATGGCCAGAGAGCGACGGAATGCCGTGGTGTTCGGCATCTGAACAATGAAATGAAAGATTGTGTCATTTTCAATGAAGGACAATGATAACACAAGTTTACAGAAAAAAGTGATGTTTTCTCACACACGACATCAAAACACAGAAAGGTTTCTGTACCTTTGCAGCTGGAGACGATGAGCTTAAATCAATAAAGCAAAAGAAAATGTGTATGTGTACTCTTGGACCCTAACCCTAATGCCATACAAGTCTATGGGGTGAAATTTCAGCTTTGTCCTACAGATATGGGGCCACTTGCTTTTTCATCAGGAGCCCCCAAGAAGCACCCACGCCAAATTTGGGGCTTCTAGTCCTTGAGGAACCCCGAAACCCTAACCCGAATTTCGGCTAACCCTAACCCTAACCCTAGTTTCAGCCTTATTGTTAACCCTAATTCAATGCAAGTCTATGGGGTGAATTTTCAACTTTGTCCTAGAGACATGGGGCCACTTGCTTTTTCATCAGGAGCCCCCAAGAAGCGCCCACGCCAAATTTGGGGCTTCTAGTCCTTGAGGAACCCGAAACCCTAACCCTAATTTCAGCTAACCCTAACCCTAACCCTAGTTTCAGCCTTATTGTTAACCCTAATTCAATGCAAGTCTATGGGGTGAATTTTCAACTTTGTCCAAGAGACATGGGGCCACTTGCTTTTTCATCAGGAGACCCAAGAAGCGCCCACGCCAAATTTGGGGCTTCTAGTCCTTGAGGAACCCCGAAACCCTAACCCGAATTTCAGCTAACCCTAACCCTAACCCTAGTTTCAGCCTTATTGTTAACCCTAATTCAATGCAAGTCTATGGGGTGAATTTTCAACTTTGTCCTAGAGACATGGGGCCACTTGCTTTTTCATCAGGAGCCCCCAAGAAGCGCCCACGCTAGATTTGGGGCTTCTAGCCAATGAGGAAAAATTTGGAGCAGACACTTAAGGCACTTAAGATCCTCAAAGGACTGTTGCCACTCACTAGACCAAACAAATGGTTTCAATGGACTGGTTAATTCTTCTCTCGTGGCCGGCAGCTCCACTGCCTTGGTGCTGGAGATGCCCGCTCAGGGGCGCCGCCAGGAATTTTGGGCCCCCTTCAAAAAAACAAAAACAAATGGGCCTCCTTTGCGCAGCGCTTGTCAAAAGCTTCACATCACTCAAACAGTATAGTTCAAGAATAGTGCTTGAGTCCATCTTGACAGTGTCAATGTATTTTTATTGTGAATTCTCCACAAAGCAAACTCTTAACATTTATGAATGATTCATGAAAAAACACTTGATGTCTCTCGGACAAAGTTGAGCTTTGACCTTCATAGACTTGCACTGCATTAGGGTTTAGCGATAAGGCTGGAATTAGAGTGAGGGTTTTGGGGTTCCTCATGGGCTAGAAGCCCCAAATTTGGCGTGGGTGTGTCCAGGAGGATCCTGATGAACCTGAAAGTGGCTCCATGTCCCTAGGACAAAGTTGACCTTTGACCCTCATAGACTTGTATGGCATTAGGGTTATCGATAAGCGATACAAACCTGGTGAGTTTAAGACTTAGTGACTCTACGTACATGAATGTATGGGGTACCCCGTCCTTACTTTGTTCCAACCTTCCCTCCACAAACCTGGCTGTCCAGTGCAGAAGTCAAAGTGAGAAAGAGAACAAAGAAGGAGGAGGGCCTGTGACGCCGCTGCTGATTGGCTCGTTGGTCGGTTGAATGAGCCAATTCTAGAGCTCCCCTCGGTGTCCACACACTGCAAAATATATCTAAGAAACAAACACTTAAATTGAGAAAGAACAGGCTAGAAACAAGTCAAATTATCTGCCAATGCAGTAAGATATTTAGACTTGGTAAGATTTCTTAAAATAAGACGATATATCTAGGCATTTGAAGAATGGAAAAACTCTTGAAATAAACAGTAAAGCACTCATTCCAAGGACTGTACTAAGTCAAATAAACTTGATACTAGCTTCTCAATTCTTTTTTCACGTTTGCTTCTTTCTTAATTTGAATGAAAAGATCTTAAAACCAGACCTACTAACAGTGCAATTCTTCTTAATTTACAATATTAGTTACAATATTCACCGTCATCATTATTGAATATTGATTCAGATTCCCTGACACTCAGTTACACAAAAAAAAACAAAAAAACAGTATGGGGACAGCATATAGTGTTGATATATACTGATAACATGTTTGTTCCAACAGACTCCCACCCACCCTCAAGTTACAACTACCAGGGGAGTGTATCACTACCTATGCCTAGTACACAGCTCTACTCCCCAATAAAATCTTTCCATTCTGCCATGGTCTTTTTTGTATGAGGCTGTGGTTTCTCACTCATGGATAGTATCCTGTAGCACTTCTGTCTGAATGACAGAGAGAAGGGTTGCCACACACTTTTGAATATGTGAGGTGCAGGGCATAGTAGTAACCCATCAGATGAAGCAGACCGTCACTCAAGTCTTCCTTGGCAAGCGTGGTGGCGGGAGTGGCTCCAAGACAGATGAGACAGCGGGTCCCATCAAACAGCAACACAGGGGTGCAGAAAGACCTCTTCTGCGAGTACATTGTGGGATCTTCTGTTGGCTAAAGAAAAAGAAGAAGGAAACGCCACATCCATGCATGGAACTATGAAGTGTTGAATGTGAGAAAATGCAAACAAACTTTCACCTGAATGACATGAAGCAGTGCCTCACTGGCATGTCCCAGCTTCTTCGGTGGTGGACTTGGTGAAGGAAAGAGTGTGGGGAGTGGCCTGAGCAGCGCGATGGAATATTCCACTGGAATAGAACAAATCAACTTTGAGTTCAAAGTTAGTCTTCCTAAAAATGAGTCTTATTAGGTTTGTGTTGATCACAAAAAAAAATCTTATTTTTTCAGCATGAAGAGTATTACCATTCTGCATCTATTCATTCAGCGCAACATAAACCATCCTATGTCCAAGGAAACAGCTACACAGTCAATTAGAGACACAGCAAAATGACTCACCTACATCCAGCGTTATGCGTGGCTTCATCACTTCATTTTTTTTCCAAACACCATAAAATTACACATTGGTGCAGAAGTCTTCCCATCTCTTTTTTTAGTTCATCAATGAATTTTCTGTTGCCCTTATCCAGAATGCGCCGCAGCTCATTCATCGCCTATAATGCAAGTCAGTGTTAAAATCTGCAAAAATGCTTGCTTTTCATCATAAACCAAAACAAGTTAATCACTTACACGATAAAGATCCTTGACACATGAATATGCATCCAGGATCTTTGTTGGCCTTGTCCTGTTCTTTCAGAACATCACTATCATTGAAGGATCTTCTTGCTTGAAACTGCAGGTCAAGAATTTGGGAGACAGCATCTTGGTTGGGTTTTGGTTTCTTGTACAGCTCCTGCAGGGTCTGATAATGTCTGGCCTGTGCTGTCAGACCATCTTTGGCTGATGAAATGGAGGAGACAAATCAGTAAATCAGTCAAATGGATGCAGAATGAAGACACAGTTCCTGGCTTCATTCGGTGCAGTCTTGTCTGGTACGGTGGAATTCTCAGCCGAGAGGAAACCAGATCCAAAACATTATGAACAAGAGAGAAACAATAGACCCAATTAGGAAAAAAGAAAAAAAAAAGTGTTATGCTCGATGTTTTCAGAGCAAAGTAGGTAACCAATCACATCTACACTAATAAGGGCCCAAATCAGTTTCCTCCTGAGAAAGTGTTCTGGTCCAGGAAAAAGGTCTCTCAAATCATCACGACGGAGGGTGTGGAGCAAGACTTCATCGATGTTGGCAGCTATAAAGACAGTCCAATCATTAACAAACCTTTTACACTTAACAACTCATACATTTTTTTAACTAATGAATTTAATTCAACTTGACAAGTCAAACCAAGTTTGTTTTGTGCCAATTTCTGTTATCAGAATTAATTGTAAATGCAATTCAGTTTAGACATTTTGTCTCAAATTTGTAAAATACTTCTTTTTGAAATCAGTGTCAGCATACAGTTATTTTAATTACTTAGCGGACAAATCACAGTAATGGAAATTTTTTCATACCTACACATGACATACCATTTAAAATTGATACTGTGACATCATCCAGCTCATCCATTATTGGCCCCGGTTTGGATGTCCATTTAATTTCTCCTCAATCTGGCAGGGAAAAAAAATCATCATATTAAGGTCACAATTAGGACAAGCTGGCCTTCCGACTCAAGATCCGTTTTTTTACAATGCCCATCTGCCATGGATCCCAAAGTTCCCATGCAATTAAAAGTTGTGACACCTTAGCTGAATGATAACCCTAGACAGCTCAACGGATTGCTAGTCATACAGACAACAATCAAAATTGGAGTGAAACTTCAACTGCAACATGGTGGTACTTATGGTAATAATCATCAAATACCAGTGTTCTTCGTGACCAAATGACAACATCTGATAGGATTGTGCCACCTTGAACTGCAATCAACTTAAATTTTGATAAAAACAAGCAAATTGTACCTAAACTACATCTTCAATCGATCCAATTTGAGCACCCTCTACCCCATAAACTGAAGATACTGCAACACATACTTGGTAGTACAGTATTTCGTCATGCCACATATAACTAGGAATGATAATTGCTTGTTCACATGACTAGAATTGCAGTACATCAATCCAATACAAAATACACACTTGTGACACTTGTCATCAAGCTCATAAATCCATCGAGTCGAGATGAGCATGTGCAAGGAGTCGGACTCCGTGAGTTCATGTAAACAGAGCATTGCGTTTGCATAAATTATGCACGGCTATCGAGCTAGAAGCCGAGTCCGATTTGGTGCACATAACCACACTATAATGCCTCTCAATGTCCTAAGCCATGCCACGCAACACAAACGTGAGGGACCGATTTGAGTTTCTCACGGGACCAGCAGTGAAGTCACAACCGTCGCCCCAAATGAAATGTCGCAGCAGGAGCCAGAGGATTTTCTGAGTCAACATGCTGATCATCAGGTAACGTAATGTTGGCTTCCTTGACGACATTAGACAACTCCCTGTTTATATTTTATCCATATTTTAGTACAAAGCCTCCTTGTTTTCTGATCTGCTCCTGTTTGACTTGTTCGGTTTTTGTTTTGACATTATGCTGTTAGTGTTTATTTCAAATTAACAAGAAGTACCGGTACAGATAGTAGGAAATTAATATAACACTTGCGTCAAACAAAGAATAACTAACTGTACATATCATGTCTACAGGAAGGAGCTGGTACATTAAGTGAGAATATTCAAGAATATTAAGAGAAGATATATTCAAGGTTGTCCTGAGGTCAACTGTACCAACCATTGCCAGAGCTTATGGAGCAATTTGATGTTATTGTACAGTAAAAATGGAATATTGGAGCTGTTGGAAAAAATAAAAAGAAAAAAGAAAAAAAAAAAGCCAACTTTAAGGCTTAATATCTCCAAAATGATACTGTACATATGCTTGATAATGACTGAGGATATAGTCAGGGTGTTCCTCAGGTCAACTGTACCAACCACTGACAGAAATTATGGAGCAAAGCAATGTTACTGTACAGTAAAAAATTGAGTACTGGGCCCTTTTTGCCTGTTTGAAAAGCTAAAAAAAAAAAGGAAAACAACAACTTTGAGGCTTAATATCTCCAAAATGGTACATTAAATATGCCTTATAATGATTGAAGATATATTCAAGGTTGTCCTGAGGTCAACTGTACCAACCATTGACAGAGCTTATGGAGCAATTTGATGTTATTGTACAGTAAAAATGGAATATTGGAGCTGTCGCAAAACAAAACAAAAAGCCAACTTTAAGGCTTATTATCTCCAAAATGATACAGTAATCAATCACATTTAGAAATCAAATGTTTCTAAATGTCAAGTCAGTAATGTCAAGTCAGTGCTTGATGTGTCATCAGCAGGCGTCGGCGTCAGGAATGGGGCATCGGCGGGTTTCGGGCGGAATCGCCAGGCGTTGGGAAGCGTTGGCGGGTGTCGGGGGCTCGTGGCCAGGTGGCGGACGTCACGGCAGGCAGTGGCCAGGTGGGCTCAGTCCCGCAAACGCTGCTTACAGCTTTAATTTTGTATTGCTTTGATAACATTGTTTAAGTTGAGTTTAAATTTACACTATTTTTTTTTCTTATCTGCTAATTGTTCAAAAATGCTGATGTTAATAGTGTGTTTGCACAGTAAATGTTATGGCACTTTAATTCATATGGCAGTACATTTAAAATAACTGGCCGTCAAGTTCCAGGAACTGACAAACTGCACTTGTCAGTTGAGTGAGATTCTCCAAAGGAACTCCAGTATAAATGTGGACTTTACATTCTAGTCCCCTGTGAAGAAAAACCCAAAAGTGAACGTTTTTGTGCCTCACCCTTTCTAACTGGGACATTTGCAAGGGAACGCAGACTGGTTATGCATATTGAATATTCCTGCCTTTAGTGAGAGATCGGTGAGAAACAAGTTTTTGTGTCGTCCTGATAAAAGAAAAATGTTTCTGCTGTTACCTCACAAATTGCCCGTTATTATTGTGGCTCAGGATTTTGTAGGTAGATTTTTTTTATTTTTCATAAGGAACAGGATAACAGTAATGCCCTGGCATTGGCAATAAGCTTTAATTTTGTATTTGCATTTTTTTTAACTTTAGATTTACATTAAAAATGTTTCTGTGTAAAGTGCTGATGTTAAGTGTTTGCACGATAAATGTTATGGTGCTTTCGTTTATATGGCAGAACATTTAAATTAAAGTGTATGAAAGACTTCTTTTAAATTCATTATTGGCTTTTGCGTATACAACGTGATTAATCGTGATTGATCAGGTAAATCATGCGATTAATTGCGATTCAAATTTTTAATCGTTGCTGTAGTGCCGCATCTGGGCCTAATCTTCTTTTCACAGGACAATAGGAATTTATTGCAGCACGGCCTTCCGATGAACCACGTTGGGAGGACGCAGAGGTGGTACCCGATTGGCTGTGATGCGACTCTTCTGATGATCAGATCTCATTTGGGGTCAGGAGAGACCGTAAAATACCCACTTTAGGAAAACACTTTCCCCACAAATCACAGGGGGGAGTCAGTCCAAGGGGACCTGGCGCCAGGAACGAGGGGTCCTGATTGGAACTATCCCCAAAGTTTACGACTCTTATCTGCTCCAGGACATTCCTCAGCTTTGAACAACAACACCAGATGTTCATGAAGGACTCACATTTGCAAAATGTTAAAATGTTAAAAACTGTATTTTCTTCTCCACAGGGACACTTCAAACTCACGTATTCACAATTGTTGTCAAAATTAAAGCACAAATAGACTTTGAATGGTTTCCCTAGCTCAAGGTTTGGCCAACCCAGGATTCCATCCTGAAGGAGATGTACAATGGAACTTCAGGTGGAGCCACAGTGCCTTCCAGAGGCAGGAATAGGAAGTGCCTCTGGGGGGTTGATGTAGACTTGGACAAACGTTTCATCAGTTTATCTCCCTCTGCGTTACACAGTTAATTCTTTCCTTCCCACATTTCTCTTACATGCCCCATGCTACACTCTAACAACTTTCACTCTCATTAGGGTTACAACTATGGCACACTCGTGTCTTAGCTATCTCTAGCATTACACACATATACATATGCACATATATATATATATATACGTATATATACATATATATATATATATATATATATATATATATATATATATATATATATATATATATATATATATGTATATATATATATATATATATATATATACATATATATATATATATATATACATATATATATATATATATATATACATATATATATATACATATATATATATATATACATATACATATATATATATATATATATATATATATATATATATATATATATATATATAATATAGATACATACACTCATATACGTTGGTAATCTGTGTTTCATATGTCTATAGTTATGTCGGCAAAAATAAAATAAAGATTTGTTTATGCCTTTGTTACCCTGTTTCATTAAAATCTCATTTTCAGGTATGTGTGTTTAGATTAGGTTTATACATATGTTGATATATTTGGTACTTTATAATTAAGACGGTTCAATATGCTTGTAAAGATAATGTCGTTTCTATCTGCTTAGTTATTTCGTTTTCGTTCTTCCCTTCTTCTTAAGGTTGTCCCAGTTCAAAGAAAAGGGGCTATGTGATTGTGTTTATTCATCCTGTGCTTGTTTCAGTCATTGTCGGTTTTATTGGTTTATTGATTTATCAGCAACGAAACCTACACTACATACATGCTCATCATACGCAACTGGTATAGGCGGACCTACCAGTTTTAGGGTCTGAACGGCCTCTTCATTGGCTCTCGGAGAGCGGGATACCACCCCCGTCCCGAAACTTTAAGCTAGTGAATTTCACTCTGCCGTTCAGAAATTTCTCATCCCTTGTTTTGTGAAGGCCTTGTTTTCGTTTGTTTTCCCTCTCGTACTTAGTTCGTTTTTGTCGTAATTGTTCATTTTTGTTTAAATCATTTTTGCGTCGGCATTAAGCCAACTCTTTGCTCAATTTAAGTGGCAGCTGACAGCCCTGAGACTCGTTCCGAGACCGCTACTTTCATTTTAATTTTTACCTTTTTCAATTTTTCCTTCCACGATCTCGAGACCGATTTTTGTCATTTTTCCTTTTTCTGTTTTTAATTGGCTCAATGTTGCACCATCGAAGTAACCGAGTAGTTCGTTTGATCACCGCACTTATCTCGGATTACGCAAAGAAGAGCGCACGTCGATGTTGAACTGCCAGTGTAGACATCTCCCAGACAACAGCAGAGCTTCCAGCGTCTGAGCTTGGTGCGTCCATCTGAGCTCCCTGCGCGCTGCCGGACCCGAACGGCCCGGTACGATCTCCCAGGACCACCTTGGAGGACCATCAAGCAGCGATCTCCCAATCACCTGCGGGCCGACGCTCATCCAACGTAAGCCTCGTCACTCGCTTTTGTTCTGAAGTCTGGTATGCATCATAATAAATTTAGTCTTAAATTCTAAAGCCCGTAAACAGTCTGGTTGGCTGTTCCAACAGCCGATAGGTCATAATTTTTCTTTCCCTTTTATTTTGCTACTTTAGGTCTCAGTTTAGGGTCCGTTTCCAGTCACACACGCATCCACATGCCCACACAACACACACGCACAACACACATAGATACCTTTCGTTGCTGGTGGTGTTTTGTGGTCATTTTGTGTCATACTGCCTCGTTTAAACTGTTTGGTGTTTGTTGAAATAAATGCATATTGAGCCTGACGTCGTTGTTTGACTGGGTTATTAAAGTGTAGTTCAAATCCCTGCGTACCGGCCAAGAACTCACCATTAAGGTGAAACGGTACTGAGACTGATTCTAGTGTTTCTTGCTCACACTAACAACCAAGAGCAGGTGGTGCTCCGTAAATTTTCATATCAAATATTCTTTCCTCTGTTCCGAGTCGGTCCGTCCGAGGGAGCAGGGACGGCGTCACGCGTCCTCCCTGTCCCCTCGGAGTCCCTCTAGCGGTCAGACTAAGAATTGCATGTAAAATCCATGTTTATATATTTGGCATTCCGTTTCATTCCTTAGGGAGTTTGATCGTTCAAATTAAACAATCCTCCTCCCTCCACTACATTGCCAAGCCCCAGTAAAAACATTTTTCTGGTGCAAGCATTTCGTGAGGCAGAAGTTGATTCAGACTTCAGTGCCTTGGAGCGAATAGCTTCGCCACTCAACTGGCCAAGAGACATGTGACCTGTCCTTCTCCAATGCAAGCGGGTGGGAAAAGCACAGGAGTTGGTGTCTGCTCTTTTCTTAGAAGACAGCCTGCAATATGATGTTGGAAAGGAAGCAATTTTTCCTGCTTATGAGCTTGTTCCTGAGCCCTACCGGCAAAAATTTAGGAACCATAGAAAATCTAGTGGTCAAACCTTTGTCGAGTTTGCATGGGAGAAAAGCAACCTCTTTGATAAATGGTGTGCAGCTAATGATGTCAAAAATGACTTTGAGTCACTCTGTGAGCTCGTTCTTTTAGAAGATTTTAAAGACTCTTTGCCAGAGAAGGTGGTAATGTTCTTGAATGAACAGAAAGTGTCGTCATTGTCCAAGGCTGCTGTCCTCGCAGATGAGTTTGTGTTGACCCACAAAAATGTGATCTCATCTTCCCCCCCGAACGGACAGGCCTTCTGCTTCTCGTCCCACAAGAGCCGAGTCTAGCCACCTCCCCCTTGAAAAGGCTAGAGGGAAGGGATTTCTGGTTTGGCCATAAAGTGGTAGACTGCGCAACACCAGGGCTCTCGACCGTCTAGGGTAAAAACTCCTCGAAAACTTGAATAACTATTGTCAGATATCATATTAACTACAAAGTGATCAGGGGAACGTTGGAATGGGAAGGAAAACTCCATTCAACCAAAACAGAAACACGGTAACAGACAATATGGCGGAACTACCAGCTAGCTCATAAACAGAGGGAGATGGCGAAACGAACTCCTCGTGACTAACGACGCGGAAAAGGGCTCGGACATAAAAATTATTAGCAAGGAGATACGGGATTTAAAAACGGAATCAAAAGAAGTCCTTCGCACGTTTGGAGAAACACTGAGGAACGACGTGGAAAAAGACTTGGACGACTTCAAACACGAAATAAATCAACAACTTGCGAAAGTCGTCACCGAACAGGAGCTCCAGACCGGCAAGATCAACGAGGCTGAGTCGCGGATTGAAAAGCTAGAACGTTGGGCACAGGAAGCTAATGACGCTCTGGTCATATCACTGAGAGAACAAAAAGCTCTTCAGGACAAGTTAACTGACCTGGAGTCCAGGCCGAGAGAAGAAACAACCTACGTATCTATGGAGTCACTGAAGGAGAGGAGGGAGAATCTGTGGCCAAGTTTGTGGAAGACCTGCTGAAAAGCAAACTGCACCTGCCAGCAGATTTTAATTTCCAAATTCAGAGAGCACACCGCTCATTTGCACAGAAGCCAGCGGACGGTGCCCAACCGAGACCCATCATTGTTAACTTTCTGGAATTTACTACCAAAGAGAGGGTCCTGAGAGAGCTATGGAGAAAGAAAATAGAACTGGGGAATAAAGTACCGTCATTCCATCACGATTACGAGACAGAGATGGTCCAAAAGAGAAAGGAGTACAACACTGCTAAAAGAATCCTGAAGGAGAAGGGCATCCGCTTCCAGACGCCATTCACCAAGATGAGGACCCACTGGGATACGGGAACTCGAACCTACAACAGCGCAGAGGAGGTAAAGGAGGAATTGGCGAGACGCGGCCTGGCGGAGAAGACGGCGGTGGCGACGGGTGCGGAGGGGCCTGCGGCACTCGGTGCCCCGCACTGCGACGGAGTGGCAGTGCAAGGAGGGATCCTGGAGGGGCTACGCATCAGCAGCGACACGAGCCAGAGAAAAGCTACAAGAGTTTCAAAGATTCTTTGATTAAATTCAGAGAATAAAGGGAAGAAAGCTGGTAGGGATGTTCTAGTATGACGGGTGTTTTTAGTTGACAAATTATTAAAATTGAATTCCCATGTTAATAGAAAAGAGACTGTGGGAAGTCCGGGTCGCTCCTTTTTTTCTAACGTTGGACTCATTTAGAACGACTAAAATACTCATTGCAGGTTCAAGTGTCATTTCTAAGTTAGGTTAGATTTTTGACTGCCTTCACGCGGGCCGGACAGAGACACGCCGTAGTTTGGCCATGCCTGATCTACAGGAAACACATCTCTCTCAACAAGAGCACGACACACTGAAAAGATTTGGATATAGAAATGTTTTTTTTTAGCTTGTTCAGGAAAGGCCCAAAGAGAGGTGTCACAATATTAATCTCTAATTCTATCAGTTTTGAAGTTGTTAAAAAAATAAATGACAAAGAAGGGAGATATGTAATAGTCAAAGGGAAATTGGATGATAACTCAGTTACTTTGGTCCAGGGTTGGACAAGTGCTTTTTGAAATCACTGTTTGAGATCATAGCTGTGGAAAGTGAAGGAATCCTAATATGTGCAGGGGATTTCAACATGATTTAAAAGCTAAACTCGACACAACTAATGGCAACAGAAGTCAGACCCGCCTGTCGAAACTTGTCAACGTCTCTCTAGCCGAACTCGGGATGTTTGATGTTTGGAGGGACCTCCACCCGTTACAGAGGACTATTTTTTTTATTAACATTACAGACAGATACAGAATAGAGGAATGTAAAATAGGAATGACTGACTTGTACTGACACAGTATTAATTACCTTATTATTTGTCTAAATAAGAGGAAGAAAAACACACTTTGGAGATTAAATGTGTGTATGCTAAATAATCCAAAAACACTGGAGGAGGTTAAGAAAGAGATTAAATGCGCTATGGAGGAGAACATAGATAGTCCAGTAGACACTTCCATACTGTGGGACACAATTAAAGCTGTGATGAGAGGGAGGTTAATAGCGAGGGCAGCCTATCAAAAAAAGACTAGATGTGGCGAGGGGGAGGGTCTGGCGGAGGTGGAGACAATTCAGATGGTGGGTATAAAGGAAAATTGTGGGGGGGGGTGCCTGACAATGCCACCTGGGGAGTTGCACCCCAGGAAATAAACTATAATAAAATTCCACGGGCTACACAGGTTCGTTACGCTTTGAAATTTAAGAGGACGAGACGGACTTCCAATGAAACAGCTTTATTTGACAACAATTTAAAATAGACCAGGTTTAGCTGCCTGAGTGTCAAGGAAATAAGTACCATACCAAAAAGACTGTTCAACATAAGAAAATAAGGGGAACAGGGCCAAAGAAACCAAAGAAAACTCAAAAAAGGGAATAAACAAAGCT
The DNA here is from genome assembly GCF_046127955.1 of Nelusetta ayraudi. Taxonomy (NCBI): domain Eukaryota; kingdom Metazoa; phylum Chordata; class Actinopteri; order Tetraodontiformes; family Monacanthidae; genus Nelusetta; species Nelusetta ayraudi. The sequence continues at coordinate 549,606 of NW_027466185.1, forward strand.
AAGGGAATCACTACAAACCAAAATTCACGCTACGCCAACTCCTGTCCTAAAGAAAAGAGAACAAAATTAACATACTAATACCTTGAGACACCCAGGCAAGCGTTAAACAGTTAGAACGAAAGGAAAACTTTTATTTATTCTTCGCGCGCGCACACACACACACACACACACACACACACACACACACACACACACACACACACACACACACACACACACACACACACACACACACACAGGACCAAACCCAAAACAAAAAGGTAACGATCACTGGGGAACAAGATATTAATGAACTAAAAAAGGAAATCAAACTATAACAAAATCGCTACTCAATAGAAAACCCAAAGTTTCACCAAAATTTCACAACAAAACAAAGAAAAGAAAACCAACCAAAGAAAGTGGTTACGCTAACAAAAGAAACAGACAAACTGAATTGTCTAAACCAAATAAACCAAAATCAAAGGAAAAGTGTCCGCGTTGTGGTGGTGACACCGCTGTTACCTGGCTAGACTGGTGCGGCAATTGATTGCGAGGACATCGCCGCCGCAACAGTAACAGAGGGGAATGGAGAAAACAGAGGAAGACGGAGCGACTGCACCCAGGCAGGGGGTTGAGACCAGGGTCCTTCCAGTACCCGTCCCGGCGCACCGGTGTTCAACTGCAAGGCAGCCTCCCCGCCGAGCGCCAGAGGAGGAGGGGGGGCCGGGGGGGCCTGTGGTGAATGCACAACGATCACGCACACACAGCGCCACCTCCCGATGAACGGGCACCCGCCCGGGTTCCTCCTCCGGCTGTGCTTATGGCCCAGCCCGCTCTGGGATTGCTAGCCGAAATGCTAAGAACTGCGAAGGACAGAGTTCTCAGCGTGGACACGCCAGAGGACAGAGTGCTGACTCCAGCCTGCGCTTCTTTTTAAAAGAGCTGCTTTCACTCTGCACTCTGGCGCAGGTGTAATCAGTGCGTTTACATGCAGAGCTTAATCGGACTAAGCAATAATTTGGTTTTCTCGTCCAATCGGAGTTCTCACCTTGTCCCCCTATACATGCAGCTGAGAAATTTGAATTACTGACGGGAACGTGTCCTCCTCCCAACAGTAGGGAGTGGAGTGAGCCTTTTCAGCTGGTCAGCTGCATTCGGTTGACATATTAAATCTATTATGATATGGAACGATAGTTTATAATGTATGTTTTAATTACTTTGCAGATAAGGTGTACCCTATTTCTTGTGCTCATGGTTATTTTAAAAGGCAGACAAGAACGTTGTCTGCTGTTGGAGGGCTACAACAACATAATGTCTTCGATGCTACGCTTTGTGCCGTCGCCACGGACCCGAAACTCTCGTTCTTGTTGGATGCCGGTTCTGCGCAGACTGGTGGGAGAGTTTGTGTACAGGTTTTGCAAAGGAACGGTGTCTTCAGTTATACACACGCTCATTAAAGTGCCGACCGTGGAGGAAGCTTGTGCCGTTTCCAGCAGAATAACAGCGAAATTATCGAAATAAAAACAAATCAGAAAAACATCTCTTTGCTGTGCTTTTATTTACAAAGTTAAAATTCTTCTAACTTATAAAAAATGTGAACGAAAAGGTAGAAATATAAATACGAAGGAATACGTATTTGTTCAGGGCTGCGCAAAGCCGGAGCCCTGCATTTGCTGCGCTACCCTTTTTGAAAAGGTCTCCGTTGCGCGTTATTTTAATATGTCCATCTCTTTTAGAAGAGAAAGCATCGCCCCGGTCTCATCCTCTCTCCAAATGTCAACATTCTTATTCGCGTTTGCTGGTTGTTTCGCGCCGAAGGCAATAATTCAAATTTTTTCATCGCGATTAACGCACACGGTGCTTTTTGAACCTTTGGCCGCTCCGTAGATTGTGGAAACGGGAAATGAATTGACTCACAGCACACAGTCACACGCTTGCAGCCGGCTTGTAAGCACAACAAAAAAAAGAAAAAGACACTGAGCGTAGATGAGCACTAGGAAGGACTAACATGGATAAGGCGTCAATTGTAAATGGAAAGTTCCACTTCAAAACCCTGCCAGATGGCAGTCTTGACAGGACAAAAGTGATATGCATTTACTGTAAAGCTGTATTTAGTTTCCACCGGAGTACGAGCAGTCTTACGTTTCACTTGTCTGCGAAGCATACAGCTGACGCGGAGAGCCCTCCGCCCCCTTCTGAGGTAAAGCAAACCACGTTGGATGGTGTGGCACGGAGACCACTGGCCGCGTCCACCACACGCCAACTTTCAACAGCGGGGGCTAAATGGGTGTGGCTACGGCTTGCAGGCCAATTAATGTGGTGGAGGACGAGGGTCTGCGCGATATCATATATATTATACTGACTATGGATGAATATGACACTGACTGGATGATTATGGCACTGACTGTGGATTACTATGGATGCTGAACAGCTGTTATAGGCTATACTGCCTAACTGCACTATATCAGTTGAGTCCTGTACTGTATTGCACTGCCCCCTGTTTAATGCACACTTTATTTATTGTTTTGATTTAATTTAATTGATTTTGTGCATCACAGTTTGATGCAATGCATAAGTGTCATCCTTTTGTCTTAATGGCTGCTGAAAAAAGGGGATGAATAGTTCAAGTTGGAGTTGAAAAGTAAAATAGAGAAATTTTGGTAGTACTAGTAATCATTACTATGTAATGTTACAGTTATGCCCATCTGTTATCTTTGTTGGGCTTGACTTTATGATTATTTTTTTTTTACCCTGTGCATCTTTTGTTTTGTTAGTCGTACTTGTCATTGCTCCAACACGAATAAACATGCTGCATCCCACTAGATGGCGCATTTGCCTTATTTACAAGCACCATGGTCATCGGAGCTGATCGCTGCCACTCTCAGCAGCGTGCATCTACTAAGGTCTACTAAGATTCCACAATCTATTACACCTCGTGAGCAAAACAGGCTACAGGTAAAATTAAACATCTTCAGTTGAGCAACTCAGGCAAGTTAAACTGATTTAAAAACAAACAAACACTATAATACTAGGAAAAGAATCCTCTATATGTCAATAAATACAACAGATTGAGTATTCATAAAAAAAAAATGCTTACTTTAAATAAGAAAATCCAACAAACCAACAAGTGCAACACTAAAAAGCAAACCAACAATCAAAAATAATGCTTAATTGCCTTAGTTTCGTCCCACACTTATCAGCTTAGCTACTAAGAATAACACACATTATTCACCTGGACAGAAGGAGGTTCTGAGGAATGTGTTGGTCCTGGAGCTTCCTGGTCAGGATGTTCGGGAGATCCCTCTGGCTCAATGTCTGGAGCGCCAACATATTTTAGAATTGCTCCTGCAGAGACAAAGCTCATTAGATCATCAAGCAAAACAGATCAGAAGCGCATTTTCCTATTTTATTATTACAGTGATGTTGCAGTAATATAGGAAAATTAAAAATTCATTTGTTTTTAAATTAAACATTATGGCTGCAGTGTCCCTTTAAAGCTTTTACACAATTACAAAACTGTCATTTTTAAGAGTTTTTGGCATTACTTTACACACTGTACTAGTTAAAGTAATAAAACTAAGATAAATGACCCACTGCCACAACAGTCTAAAATAGTCAACACCATGCCAAATAAAGTATTTCCATAAAATATTTCTTTGAATTCTAAAACAGTAGCACATTTCTAATTAAGGGCCTACAAAATACAAACTAAGCTTAGTAAATTCATCCTAAGTTAAGGCTAAAATAACATGAAGAGTCAAATATGTGAACTGAACAATAACAGGGGACTGACTACAACAACAACTACAACATGCCCTCCCTGTTAGAATGTGAATAAACGGGTGTGGAGTCAATCACTCATTCCCATGGCAGGATAGGCCAACTTGGCAGGACATGGTCAACTTTCATAAAACAAACAAAAACGCTGATTCATGACGAACAAATATTAGCCAGCCAGCTAACATTTATCCGACGCTAGCTAGCTAGCTAGCTGGCTAGCAGGACAAATAAACAAACTTGGGGGGGGGGGGGGAATCCAGCGTTTCACCTCCACCTCTCCAGCCCACATCACAAACAAATAACTTACCTTTCCCTTTTGCAAGTTTTTCTTGATCAGTTTTCTTTTCCTTCCGTTTCTCCGCACCGCTGGGATAACTCCTTTTTGATGCCATTATGGTGTCTGTTTGTTTTTAATCCTCTCGCTAACAGGAACGAATGGTAGCTGTCAATCATTCACATCATACCTGTCGGCGTCGCCGGCCCGCTACGTCACAACCTGCGTGACAGTGCGGCAAGCCCCCAGAGTCCAAGATGGCGTCCCATTCCTTTCAATGAAGTTGCTCACCCAGCGCATGACTCCCAAAAACTTTTTGACTTCCGCATTGATGGGATAATAGAGCATGCGCAGTTGTGTCAGTGTGGAGACCGTCACTGACAGACGTGCGCGCTCACGGACCGTACAAAATTCAACATGGAAATCAATGTATTTTTTACGGAACAACTGACGATTGTTGTTTGGAAATTTTAGAAATAATAATAATAATAATAATAATAATAATAATAATAATAATTATTATTATTATTATTATTATTATTATTATTATTATTATATTAATAAAATAGTATTATTATAATAATATACTATTATTTGTGTATTAAACAAGTGAGCAATGTGCCACTGAATAATAAATGATAATTCTTCGAAGCAACTCTCTTTGGAAAGCAGACAAAGTAATGAAATGATTGGTCTATTTATTCCATCAGAACTAAAAAAAAATAAAAAACAAAAACTGAATGATCTTGAAAGTTCCTCCCTGAAAGTTCCTCCCTTTCTCTTGCACCTGTCGATGTGTGTAGCTAACACAAATTTGCAAATATTTTGTCGTCCTCATGGAATTAAACAGCACACCATGTTAATTTATCAGCGAGTGCTCTCTCTTTTCATGCAATTCATCATGCTTAACATGTAATGCTGAATCATGAAAGCTATGGAGCAAAAAATAATAATTACATCAACCACGAGTGAAATAAAATGTGTCATTCATTCAATAAAGATTTCATTCATTCATCTCCTATACCCGCTTATTCCTATTCAGGGTCACGGGGGTCTGCTGGAGCCTCTCCCAGCTGTATTAGGGCGAAGGCAGGGTGACACCCTGGACAAGTCGCCAGTTCATCGCAGGGCCACATAGAGACAAACAACCATTCACACTCACACCTACGGACAATTTAGAACCTTAAGTTCGACCTCACGTGCATGTTTTTGGAGTGTGGGAGGAAGCCAGAGAACCCGGACAGAACCCACGCAGACACAGGGAGAACATGCAAACTCCACACAGAAAGGTCCCAGGTCCAGGCCCCGGAATCGAACCCACGACCTTCTTGCTGTGAGGCGGCAGCTCTAACCACTGCACCACCGACTATTTTATTGCTTAGTTGAAAATGCCATTTTATTTCATTTAACAAAGCATATCATTATTTCATCATGCATTTAATTGTTTTGTGGTCCTGTGTTTTAGTGCTTCATAATTGTATTCTGTTGTCAAATTTGCCCATCAAAGTCAGATTAGTAATCCTGTACATCAGTTTAAGGAAAACCAATTCTAGGTAATGGATTGCAGATCTTGTAGTGACCTGTTACAATGGAAAGAAATGTATACATAATAAGTACGTCTGTGTGCCCGATTTTAGCTAACACTAAACTTTCTGCACAACTGTCTGCATTGTGCTTTTTCTTCGGCCACAGAGAACAGAAACGTCTGTAGTTCTTTGTTCACCCATGGTACAGTTTCATAAGCTTTTCAGTTCTTAATACGTGTTAATGTAAAAATCCACACGCGAGGCATTTAAAAATGGCGGTTTTGGTCTTTCGTGAAAGACTGCCTTTGGCCAATCAGTGTCCTGAACGTTGCTACGTCACCCTTATGGTCTCAGCTCTGCTCGCTTCGAAGCCCAACGAGGCAGGTACCAAAATCCTAACCCCTGGCAACGTGACAATTGTTTTTTTCAATTGAAGTTTTTGTTATTTTGTTCATTTTCGTTCACTATTATAACCGTGGTCAGGACCTCCAGTGAGAAGATCCACTGGAGGACATTTAGAGCAAACAGTCAGACAACAGCAGCTTCACCACATCAGCTGAAAAATGGAGTTTGGATGCTTTCAGCTTCAAGTCGTGGACAGAAAATGATGCTCACACTGTCACACTGATGTTTTCTTCTCCAATCTTCTCTCAGCTCCAGAGGTTGGTGGTCTGCAGGAGCTTCTACAGCAGCAGAAGATCAGTCTGGAGAGGAGATGTGAACGTGTGACTGAAGGTGAAGAAGCAGGAGGTCAAACTCTCCTGAACAGCATCTACACTGAGCTCTACATCACTGAGGGACTGAGTGAGGAGGTCAACAGAGAGCATGAGGTCAAACAGCTGGAGACCAAGAAGACCAAGAAGACCAAGGAGATCCTCCACGACCGTCCAATCAGGTGCAGCCAGATCTTTGAAGCCTCACCTGAGCAGCAGGGACTCAGGGAGTCAGTGGTGCTGACCAGGTCTCTGGGCTGGACTGGGAAGCCTTGGGGTCCCACTGGTGGAGCTGGAGGAGGTGACTGGGTCCAGGGAAGTCTGGGGGTCTCTGTTGAGGCTGCTGTCCCCGAGACCTGACTCCGGATACGGCAGTAGAAGATGGATGGATGGATGGATGGATGGATGGATGGATGCCAGGTGATAGAACATTTCATAAAAACAGACTCTGCATTATAACTTTTATTTTTTCTATTACACTCTAAAAAACTCACTCCAATATAACTGCACTCGTCCTTCTCTCTCATTACATTGGATCACAATGACCAAACAACACAACAAAGACAATGATCCAACTGTACTGCCACGTCCAGACTCAGTGTAGGTCTGTAGGCCTCTTGGACCTTCATGTGAACCACTGCGTGTTGACTGGAGGTGAAACATGACTGACTGCTGTCCTCCTACCTGGACAATGCAATCTCACTTTCATTCTGCTGCAGATGGCCATTTTCATTTTACACCGTCCAAATTTACAGCTCAGGGCGCTGGGACGAATTCCAAATTGTGTGCAGATACAGGCCTACACTTCAAATAATTATGAGAAAAATCCAACGTAAAGAGAGCACTTCCATTAGGAAATAGTCAACATGAAATTTCGTCTTCTACTGACACCTCCTGGTCAAATTGAATAGTTGCAAATATTGTGAAGAAGTTGTCATCTAATTCTAATCCGAAACAATATGGCCATTCCAAGTGAAGTATTAAGACAATTAATCAGGTTTGTACTGCTTGATTGAACACATTCATCCCGTTCCAGTGCACTAAAACCCACTTCCCTTCAGGACCGTGTCAGCGAAGCCAAAACTTCCTTGAGTGACGCTGTTTCCCAGCATGCAATGCGAGCTAGCGATTCACAATACTATTTCATCACAAACATGGATGTAAAAAATAAAAAGGGACGAAAAATGAAACTTCAGGAACAGCAACCATTGCAATACAAGCAGAACTGGGCCGAAGTTTTATATTATGTACACCATAATACAGCCTTCTGGTGGACAAGCCATACTATTTAATCCGTGTCCTCCTATGGCACTTCCGTGGGTGGAAGCTCATCGTAGAGGTCACGTGCTGGGTGCTCGTCACCCCACCAACCACCAACCACCTCGGGGAAGGTCTAACAGGAGAAGCTTGTTGGCGGAAATTATGCACTACAAGTGGATGTGACGCTCATGAGTGCGATGGATGAGGTAGAGCAATGCTCCAGAACCCGATTCAGACTACTCTCCCTCCACTTTTTTTGTTTTGTATGAGCGTTTAAAAAAAACAACATAATGATAATCGAATAAGCTTTAGTTTATTAATCAGAATTAAAACAAGGTTGTAGATTTGTGATAGATGAGTTCCTTTGTTGTAGTTTGGCGCTTGAAAAACTATATATGGGATGTACCATGACCTGAGGGATTTCCTCATCCCATCCCAGCTTGGTTCTGATGCTGAATGTGAATGTATCTTGCTGTACATCCCACTGAGCTCCAAGGGCCCTCTCCATAGGGAGCTGGTCTCTGTCAAGGTTAAGTGTTTTTACCTCTTTAGCTCTCTGCTCTTCAGGAATGGCGGTCAGCACCGAGCGATGATTGCTCACCCACTTATTGAGCTTAAATCCACCTCTACCGCACAGGTCTGTTAGCTGCTGGTACAGATGTATTGCTTGTTCCACCGTGCTGACGGCCTTTAGACAATCATCCACGTAGAAATTTTGACCAACAGTGTTTATAACCTCGGCTGGGAAGTCATGCTGATTGTCGTCGAATGAAGCACAGCTTGGGGATGACACTGCCCCAAAGATGTGGACCAGCATCCTGTGCTCTTGTAGGTCCTTTGTAATGTCCCCATCTGGCCACCAGAGGAAGCGTAAGAAGTTTACATCCCGGTTGGAAACTCTTACTTGATGAAACGTTCCCTCAATGTCAGTCATGAATGCTACAGGGCCTTGGCGAAAACGAAGCAGCACACCTACCAGTGTACTTGTCAAATTGGGACGCTGCAGGAGCTCTTTATTTAATGATGTTCACTCACTTTCAATCTCACAGCCACTAAAAAACCTGATTGTGATTGAGAGGTCCTCAGCAGCCAATCACTGTTGGGAGTCCAGCCTTCAAACACTCCTCCTGAATCCACAGTCACATCTGTGAGCATCTGGAACTTTGGCCCTGATCCTCCACACCACACAACTTGGGATGACAGCGCCACCTACCTGGATCCTTTCAGCAGCCAGTCCATGCTCTGACCCGTTTCCACTGTGGCCTGTTGTGTCATCTGGACCGGAGTCTGGATCATCAGTGTCCAGGTTCATGGAATCTGTCAGAGTGCCACCGTCCTGTGATGTAATGATAGAGAATCACTCTATTTATACTAATGTGCAGAACCACTACAGTGTCATTTCTTCACTGCTGTCAGCAACAAGCATTTGGTGTCACACTGGTGTACAACACTTATGGGCTAATTAATAAGAAATGACATATTTATGAATCACCCGCAATGCCCAGATTGTTGCTGCTTATCTGCTGATATGAGCCGTCAACTGTTGCAATATAGAACCACGGGCAGGAAATTACAATTAGTGTAGAGCGTATTATAATTTAAAAGTTTACTAATGGTAGTTCTTTAAAGAATTTAGCAGGGATGGAACAGGCTAATGTGACGACGTCACCTGTAACACGGTAGGAGCTCAACCTGCTGTCACGGCGAAAACTCTGTGTTACGTCCCGTCGAGGGGGACCGAGACGCAACGTGTGGGACACCTTCCCCCACTCCCAAGCCTCATTAATTTTTCACTGCAGTTGGCAGTTTCAACAAAAAACATTTTATTAATCAGTAAATGAAATAAACAAAACAACTTAACCGGTGGGCAGCAAAGGCTTCAGGGTGGGCCCAGGCCAAAATAATAAACCAAACTCCAACTAGCTCGCCTAAAGAACTAACTAAAGAAAGAAAGAGAACCCAAATACAGAAAGGCTAACCTCCCTACATACTTAATAAACAGGAGAAAAGAGGGGACAAAGAAAATGGCAGCCCACCCCTACGGCTGCGTGCTCTAACACCATTTCAGAAGTGACTAACTGCAGAGTTGGGAGCGGAGGAGGGATGACCGTCAGGCTGGCTCGACTGCTCCTCCTTCTCAGCCGTGGCGCGTCCAATCAGCAGCCGACATCCAGGACCGCACCTGCAAGGCGTCATCCACACACACAAAGATAGAGGCACCTAGACCCACCCGTGGGTCATAACACACCCTCCCTTAAGAACTAAACCCTATTAACATACCTACAAACAAAACTAAACAAGAAAAACAGCTCAGTTCGCCCGAAATAAGAATTCCGCAGCTAGTCCACATCATAATGCATCTGCCAACACATTATCAACCCCCCTTCCTGTGGCAAATCTGGAGATTGAAGTCTTGCAGGAGCAGAGACCACCACATCTACGAGGGCATTATGGTCTGTAAAAACCTGACCCCAAATTAACATCAAGATGGCCATTGTCAGAAGGAGAGCCAAAGCTTTATTGTTAACTTCCCAGAATTGACTCTGTGTGCGTGCTTGCTTAATTGTGGCATGTCCCTCTACTTCTAAGTCATGGTGCAAAACTGACGTACGGCGGGGGTGGTCAGAAAACAATAGTGGGTGGCTCTCAATTAATTTAACAATATCATGACGGGCTGATGCAGGCAAATGGGACAAAAACGAGCTTAAGTTATTCATAATTTCAGAGTTTCCCAGGCGCGCCGAAGGAACACCGATTTATTTTTTAATAAATCAGGCGACACATTTTTCCGAGCAACGTAACGCCCGGTTCACACTGGACGTGGAAGCGCCACGAAGCGCCACGCGCTTCCATTCGGCGCCCATGTTAATCAATGTAGTAGTTCACACCAGATGCGAACAGGCGCGCGGCTCGCGGATCGCGCCATGCATTTCACGTCAGTTCACTGGACGTGGAAGCGAAGCGCCGCCGAGCGCTTCCATTCGGCGCCCACGTTAATCAATGTGGTGGTTGCGCGGCATGCATTTGTTGTTTCGGCGTCTGCTCTATTTCGTGCGCGAGCCGCGAGCGATCCTCGTCTACAGTACAGGAAGTCGCTCAATAAAAACGAGAAAATCCGGTGAATTTTCAAAATACACTAATTTCAAAATAAAAAACGAATGACAAATTCGATCATATATCATATTTGTATGTTATATTCGTCAGTACATTGTATCAGAGTGCGAGAGAGATTAAACACACACACACACACACACACACACACACACACACAGAGGAAGACTTGATCCTAGAGATGCCATGTCAATGATCATTATGAAAGAGGTCTTGTCTTGAGATGGACACCTGAGTGCGTGTTTCTATTTATTTACACACACACACACACACACACACACACACACACACACACACACGAAAGTAAACTACGGAGCGGGCTGGCTTACGGGGCGAGGGGGGGCGATGATGAAAATGATTTTTTTTTTTTTTTTTTTTTCAAAGAAAAAAAAAAAGAAGCTCAAGTGGGAGTGAAAAAAAGACTGCAGCTGAGCAGAAGCGCTTGTCGACCGTCGCGGAGCTGTTCGCGTCTGGTGTGAACCAGTTGGAGCCTCGCTCGCGAAATTCGTCGGCGCTCCGCTTCGCGGCGCTTCCGCTTCCATTGAAATAAATGGCACGAGCCGCGCGCCTGTTCGCGTCTGGTCTGAACCACTACATTCAGTGCCTTTACATGGCACTAGAGAAAATTGAATTATTGCCTTAGTCCGATTATGATCGGAGAACTCACGTGCGTGTAAACACCTTACTCCGATTATGATTGGAGTTTGAGAACTCCGATTGGAATCGGAGAACTCCGATTGAGACACCCAGATAATGCGATTGGAATTCCAATTTCTCTGCCATGTATACGCCTTAATCGGACTATTAACTGGACAATGCGAGTGCGCATGCGCCACGCCTCGCTCTCGCGACTCATGGCCGCACAACTACGACGTCTAACAAAACAGACGGCGCGAAACAACCTGGCAAACGCGAATAAGAATGTTGACATTTGGAGAGAGGATGAGACCGGGGCCATGCTTTCTCTTCTAAAAGAGATGGACATATTAAAATAACGCGCAACGGAGACCTTTTTAAAAAGGGTAGCGCAGCAAATGCAGGGCTCCGGCTTTGCGCACCCCTGAACAAATACGTATTCCTTCGTATTTATATTTCTACCTTTTCGTTCACATTTTTTGTAAGTTAGAAGAATTTTAACTTTGTAAATAAAAGCACAGCAAAGACATGTTTTTCTGATTTGTTTTTATTTTGGTAATTTCGCTGTTATTCTGCTGGAAACGGCGTGCAGCGGCACCAGCTTTCTCCACGGTCAGCACTTTAATGAGCGTGTGTATAACTGAAGACACCGTTCCTTTGCAAAACCTGTACACAAACTCTCCCACCAGTCTGCGCAGAACCCGAATCCAACAAGAACGAGAGTTTGGGGTCCGTAGCGACGGCACAAAGCGTAGCATCGAAGTGTTGTTGTAGCCCTCCAACAGCAAACAACGTTCTTGTCTGCCTTTTAAAATAACCACGAGCACAAGAAATAGGGTACACCTTATCTGCAAAGCAAGTAACACGTACATTATGAACTATCGTTCCATATCACAATAGATTTAATATGTCAACCGAAAGCAGCTGACTACATATATTTATATATATATATATATATATATATATATATATATATATATACATTAATTAACCTCTGTCATTGAACTCCAAAACATACATGGTCAATATCCATATTATTAATATGTTGTTGTTGTTTTTTAAATGCTCATACAAAACAAAAAAAAAGTGTGACACCCACATGTAGTGCATTATTCTAGCCAGCAAGCTTCTCATGTTACGACTGACTACATTGATCCATATTTTCCATTTACTCACCTGAATCACATGCCCTGCAGATCCCCTGCAAGGGCCCCGAGGGGTGACCTCTACCATGTGCTTCCACCCACGGAAGTGACATAGGAGGACACGGCTTAAATAGTATGGCTTGTCCACCAGAAGGCTGTATTATGGTGTACATAATATAAAACTTCGGCCCAGTTCTGCTTGTATTGCAATGGTTGCTGTTCCTGAAGTTTCATTTTCCCCTTTTTCCCTTTTTCTTTTTTACATCCATGTTTGTGATGAAATAGTATTGTGAATCGCTAGCTTGCATTGCATGCTGGGAAACAGCGTCACTCAAGGAAGTTTTGGCTTCGCTGACACGGTCCTGAAGGGAAGTGGGTTTTAGTGCACTGGAACGGGATGAATGTGTTCAATCAAGCAGTACAAACCTGATTAATTGTCTTAATACTTGACTTGGAATGGCCATATTGTTTAGGATTAGAATTAGATGACAACTTGTTCACAATATTTGCAACTATTCAATTTGACCAGCAGGTGTCAGTAGAAGACGAAATTTCATGTTGACTATTTCCTAATGGAAGTGCTCTCTTGACGTTGGATTTTTCTCATAATTATTTGAAGTGTAGGCCTGTACTTGATGAGGAATCACGGTGTGCTAACGCTACTCAAACAGCTTCGATGAAAAAAAGGGAGTGTGATTTGGGTTTGTGGTACATTATGACAATCTTGGACTTGCAAGACTGAGGCGACGGTTCAATTCCCATCAATGTGTATTATATATGTGTTATTTAGCTCATCTATTCTACATTTTAAATAGATCACATTTGACATCTGACCCACTGAACACTTACTATTGAACATATCTTTAAACTATGGGCTATTTAGTCTTGTTTTAGGATATAATATAATTCATTGCACAAACTGTCAGGCTACGTATAAGAGCTATAGTCTACTACAATCAGTCGTGCCAAAAAAGAGACATTGTCTTTATTTTTCATTTTTATTTTATCGTGTCAGCATTGAACCATACAAGCATGTAGTGTTGTCCAACAAAAATGCATGGCAAATCAAATCCCAAACAATCGATGAAACAATGAACACGTTTCCATTGCACTTCATTTTATTGAGCACTAGATGACCTCCTCGAGCACTGTGTCATTGAAGCCTCGAGTAATGAACCATTTTTTGAAACAAGTGTCGAAGCTTCAACAAAGCCTCGATCGGCCATCACTACCTACGGCTGCGTGCTCTAACACAATTTCAGAAGTGACTAACTGCAGAGTTGGGAGCGGAGGAGGGATGACCTTCAGGCTGGCTCGACTGCTCCTCCTTGTCAGCCGTGGCGCGTCCAATCAGCAGCCGACATCCAGGACCGCACCTGCAAGGCGTCATCCACTGTCAGACACACACACAGACACAAAGATAGAGGCACCTAGACCCACCCGTGGGTCATAACACTCCGTGTGGATCTTTTCACTCTGGCATTGAAAGGGGGTGCTAGCGCTAGCCGTTTGCTAAGCTATGTACAGACAGCACCACCGCTTGCCGAACCACATAGTCACACCGTTTATATACAACAACTCGTCATCAATATCTCTAAAGTAGAAGTCAAGAACTTTTTTCAAAAACGATAACTAACTCAAACTTTTTTGTGTGTTTATAAAAACAAACTAAAACAAACTTAAATTGAAGTCATATTTCACTTCGTTTACGTCTGTCAAATGAATATTTGCCCAGGAATATCTTTTAGTTTTACGCAGCAGCACCTAAATGCACGTCGCGTTCTGTGACGTCACCCCTCTTTCACAGCAGTATGTTGACGAGCGACTCGCGGCGGGAAAGTCCGATATGCCACAGTAGTGAACATGTTTATTGAGACTGGGAAGTAGACACGACAGTTTGACTCAGTTGACTCAAATATCCTGTGGCGATGAGAGTGGTTATGGCTATCTGATAAAGCAAGATTTAATATTGGGAATTTAACAAAATGAAAAGGAACCGACAACGCCACCCTGGGAATTTCACCCAGGGAGTTCTACTAAACACAAAAGTAATAATTAGGCACACAGGTAAGTTCTACGAGGAAGGAGTAGGAGACGTGGTTCAGAATGTTTAAAATATCAAACCAACTTTTATTCAACATTTAAAAATAAAAGGAACAAACAGACCAACACTTAAAATGGAGCTACTGAGCTCCTTATTCTTGGTGTAGAAACTGAGGCTTACCGATGAGGGGGCCAAACGGGGGAGGAACCAAAGAAAACAAGGAACACCCCACTCACACGTGACACACCTGCAAAGAAAGTGAAGTGCAAAAAAAAAGAAGAAAACAACCACAATCCCGGGTCACAGCACTCGAAGGGGCCCACCACCCGGGACACCGCCACCACCAGCAGCTCTCAGCGACTACAAAAGAAAAGATAAACAGTTGGTTACTAAAAGTTCCCTAAAATCTGTCACATGTACTGAAATACACACACACACACACACACACACACACACACACACACACACACACACACACACGCACGCACGCACGCACGCACGCACGCACGCACGCCTGCTGTCTGAGGGTCAGCGGTGGCGACGTAAGTGTGGCAACAGAAAGGAGCAGTGTGGGGGAGGGGAAGATGATGATGTTGATGAGTTTACAGAATGCAAGGGGGTTATTGTTAAGGGGAAAGGATATGGACGACAACGCCACCTCAAGTTGTTTGTTGAGGAAATAAAATAATGAAAAGCACACAGTTTTCGTGAACAAATGAGCTGAGACGTGGTTTGCAAAAAAAACAGGCTTTATTATAATTGAAGGAAATGCATCTAGACAGGAAGGAATCCAGGCAGTTACGAATTTAAATTAACTAAAACTCAGAAAAAGGAAAACAAATTTATAAGTAAAGTACCAAAACCAAAAAGACACAGGGGGGGGGGGGGGGAAGCACCGTTCAACACAAACAATGTACGAACAAGGGG